>NC_052961.1:20563779-20863779 GCF_013358895.1 Oreochromis aureus | reverse complement strand
GCACCTTGAGGCGACTTGTTGTTGTGCAATGGTGCTGTATAAGAGTGGAAAAGAAACACAGACGCCACAGAGGAGTAGTTGTTCTCTGCAGTCCATGTGGAGGACACATGGCCTTGCAGTTCTAGCATCTACACAGATAAGTGGATGTTCTCACAGACGCACAAAATCACCTTCTGAATTGACTGAAAAAAGTTAAATAAAGAGAAAGGCCAAAGTAAACGATCGCCCTCTGAACGGACACACTATAAACACAAAAGAAAAAGCGCTTTCAGTCACACGTTGGCTCTCCAAACTACTGCTTATCATGAAACCTCAGAGAGCCCATAATCTGAAAGAAAATTAGGAAAGGAGCCACATTTTGTTTTCATCTGTTCACACAGTGCAGATGCTGTAGTCTCACACTGATCCTACGTTGCATGCCACTAAACAGGTTTTGGTGTTTTTAGAAGTAAAGTGCCCGTAAACTACATTCGCCACCTCTTTTTTTGTTTATAGCATGGAATCAAAGCATTTTTAAACATTATTTTTACCAGCGCTCTGGAAAGAGTCGCTACGCTTTATTTCAGTGCATTCTTGGTTGGATGCTGTTCTCTGATAATTTATGTGAACATTTCAGTTTAATAGACCGACAGCGCGCATGTTTTGGAAATGTTGTTGCACGGAAAAGCTCAAAAAAGACCATCTGGAACAGCTTATGAATAAAAGGTTTAAAGCAATGTTAATAATCAGTTATAGAAAAACAGAGTATATAATATTTGGCAGTTTGATTATTGGGTGTGATAATTATGCACAAATCAGTTGGAAATTTCACCCTCGGTGTACAAATAACTGTTGCAGCAGTGTATGAAGCTAAAGAGATCTTAAACGAAGATCAATCCATCTTTATTTCAGGCTTAGTGGTCCAGGAAAAACAATAAAGTCACATTAAACACATCATTATTTTCTCACAAACAGACAGCTGTACCAGTGCGTCCATATTAGAGATCAGTGATGTGTTGAACACACATTGATCACAGAAGCATTAAGCTAAAAAAAAATACATTTACAGATGAGATAATAGAGATTTAAATGAGTCCACTCTCTCTTCAGTAATAATCTTATGGCATCATTATTATCACTAGTTTCCACATGCAGAGTTGCGTAAGAAGCTGTTTGCTTGTGCATTTCTATCACTTTCCCGTAAACATCTTCATCATCTGTGGTTTGATCTGTTATTACGTGTCTGAGATATGTGAACTTATTCTAGACACTAAGATTATTCCTCATCAATTCAAAATCAGGTAATCTGATGAGCATGTGTCCTCTGTGGTTTTACACATCATTATAAAACCCCAACTGCAAAAAAGTTGGCACACTGTGTAAAATGTAAATAAGAACAAAATGCACTGCTTTCCAAACACGGGCAACGTCAAACGTTTAAACTGAGATAATGTCTGTTTTTAAGAAAAATCTTTGCTCATTTTGAATTTGAAAGCAGCAAAACGTCGTAAAAGTTGTGACGAGGCAACAAAAGGCTGGAAAAGTTAGTGGTGTTTAAAAGAAACAGACATTGAGGTTCATGTGCAACAGGTCAATGACATGATTGGGTATAAAAATAGCATCTTAGAGAGGCAGAAGTTCACCAAACTGCATCGACAAATTGTGGAACAAGTTCAGAAAAATGTTCATCAACATAAAATTATGAAGACTTTGAATATCTCATCATGTACAGAACTTAATATCATTAAAAGAGGCAGTGAACCTGAAATCGAGGCTGAAAATCCGTTATTGGATGCCTGCGATCTTCGAACTGTCGGTGCTGTCAAATTAAAAATAAGCTTAAAATGTTGTGTTTTCTTGGGAATTGGAGTCGTACATACTTTGTTGTTCCCTCATAGAAACTCGTGTAGAAACAAATACGAGTCCAATTTATAAGCTTCAGAAGAAAGCTATAAGAATTATAAATGGATTAAGGTTATTATTCACCAATTACATATTACTAATTAATTATTAAACTACATTAATTCACACTTTTTCACCCTGCACATGTGACGTACAAAATGATCTACTTCCAAACTGTATTCACGGGTTGTTGCAAATGTTTAAGTACAGTTCAGGACAATTTACAGGTGTACATCTGCAGTAGGGATACAGTAAGACGAGGTAAATAAATATAAAACTGTCGACATTTGCTTTATTTTTATCTTTTCTTGTTTGGCTTTGCTTTAAAGGTGTATAAAACATGCTGTGTAAATGGAATAAGGTGTAATTTTTTTATAGCTGATGTAAGATTTAAAGCACTTAATACTGACCAAAATCAGACTCTGTGTGATCAGAGTGCTGCACAGACCACTTGAACATCAGGACAGCAGCTTAAATATTCTCTGTGGTCTGATGTGTTCGATGTGCACACACAGTCAGAATAAATATTTGTCCTGATTTTGTTTTTCAGAGATTTGTCCCAATTGGCTCCGATCTGTCATCTGGTCCTCCTTCTCCACTGCAGGACAGTTGACTTGCACCACAGCTGCAGTGTTTGCTTTCACTGTGAAACGCTGACTTCACTTTACAAATATTTGTCGAACACTGACGCCGCCAGGCCAATGGCTGCTCCAAAAAGAAAAAGGGTATATCTAAATTATACTTTTTTTTTTTCTTTCGTAACTACAGACACTTGTATGTTTTTAATAAAGTAGATTAAAAAGGATCTTTTTGGGACCTAAGTCCAATGTATGTGTTGAAAAAAATATTTTTTTAAAAGGTCAATGAAGAGTCCACACCAGATCAGTGTTGTTAGCTGTAGTGTACATGTGGATCAATGGTTAGGATCTCTGTGATGTACAGTGTTTATAATAAATAGTTGTTACTGTCTGGCCATGTGTGGTTTGTTTGTTTGTTTTTTTTAAGCACATACGCAATTTTAAATGTGTTGCTTTATGGGAAGTAATTTCAGTATTTGACCCCATGATAAAAACTAACACTTTGAATGGTGTCAGACAAATATTTGTTTCATGTCTTTACCTTCATTTATTTCATGTTTGTGATGATGATGCTTTAAGTTTGTTTAAGATTGACAGTTTGCTATATTTTAGAGAATTAAGTAGTGGCGCTATGGTGTAGAGATTTGCACATTCGTTTAATGACACAAAGATCCTTAGTTTGATCCCGGGAGGAGACACAAATCCCTTTGAAGTTGTGTCAGGTAGAGTGTAAAAGTCTCCCAAATCACACATCCGGAGCTAGCCGCTGTGCTCCTGTGAATAAGAGAGCTGCTGAGATCATCATTGCCCCACTCACATGTACTCCTTAGTATTGAGATCTGGAAAAGACACTTCAGTGATGCAAAATCACATATTGTCTTGCATTCTGCACTTTATTTATTAGCCAGATATCAAGGTCAAACATTTTTCTGGAAACATGCAAAGCATCCTGTTCAGTCATGTGATGAGGTGTCCTGTTAGGAGTTCTGGAGTAATATTTGAAAAATGTAGCCAGCTGCTGAATCACCTCTGCTCCCATGGGCCGATTTCATCCAAGTCCAGAGGTTTGCATGAGGCAAGATTTGGTGCTTAGTGAGGTAACATCAAGATTGAAAGTGGGTTTTCATGGAGGTACATCTCATGCTGAGCTGGACTGCAGACCTAACCTGCACAGGAGCAACAGGAGAAACATTATGGAGGTTATATATACCTTATGTAAAATATGCAAAGAAAAATCTACCTAAATTTGTTTTTTTTTTACTTTTTCCCCCTTTACTCTCACACCCCTAAACACTGCCAGAGTTAAAGCTGAAACCATCCTGCACACTATAATATGACCAACACATTACCTTAAATTTAATTAGTCCAATCTTTTATTGATCATGAATAAGTCTTGATTGATTCATTACTTGCCAGTTTCCTGGGTGACTTTCAGCTCTTCTGCTAAATGCCTAAAGCACAAATACAGGTTCATACAGATGTACCTTACAAGACCCAATTTAAGAAGGGACACAGATATGGGGCACCGCAAGTGCCAAAATTAAATAAGTAAATACATGACTAAATAATTATTAAATAATTTATTTATTTAAATGATAAATAAATAATTTATTAAAAACATAATTAATTTCTTATATATGCCATTAAATGTGTGTAATGTGAAAGCCATAATTGATTCATTAAATACATAATTATAATAATAACAATGAATGATGAAATTTGTAATTATTACATAACATATAAATTAATTTTTGTTAAAAAGAACAATTAATTTATTTCACTATTTAATTATTTAAGGGTTATGAAATTACTTAAACTTTCAGAGCATGTGATTGGTTAGCCAGTACAGTAAGTCAAGACAGAAAGATCCCTGATAGTGAGTCAATGCAGTGTCACGGTCAGTTGAATAGGTGGTGGTGTGGACTCATTGCATTTCAGATGAAATTACCAACAGCAAAGGCAGAGGAAAGCAGCCCAAACTGTAAGTAAAAATTGGGAAATACTGTTTCTGTTTCACCAAATACACAAGATTTTTTGGATGAGAATGTAGTGGGATAATCTTTAAATGTCTTGTTGATTTGTCGAGGTAAAGTTTATTTGTTAAAGTGCTCCAATATTTTCTATTGCTCCAGAATGAATGTTTTTAATATCTATCCAGCTTCATTCTAAACTCTAGCTGTGAGAATTATGTGTACATGTATAATGCTTTACATAGAAATCTACAGAACAGTCTGTTGATTAAACAATATTATTTGATATACTGGTGTACCATTTTTTACTGCCGTTTTCATAGTCAGTCCAGTCTTTATGTCCTTTCCAAATCATTACACATTAATGGACCTTTTATAGCTAAACATCTTGCCAGATACATGATATGTGTTTTAAAAAGACAAATAAGTAGGTCTATTCTGTGCTATTTTAATTTCATTTCATTAAAATATTATATTACTAAATATTTATTCATGCGTAGAGTGATTTTTGTGTATTTTGAGGGCTCACGCGCTCGTGCTTCAAGCCACACACAAATACTAAGAAATTTGACCACAAGTAAAACTATTTAAAAAAAATGTACATCCAAACCTGAAAAAATCTAGGCACAATTTATTCAGTTTAGCTCATGAATCTGATCATTTCTCATTTCAAAAATCTTTCTGTTTGTACAAATGTCTAAAGCCACACGTAATATCTTTCACTCAGTTACAAAACCTTAAATATATGTGGATAAATCGCATTATACACACTTACAGGCACGTTGCATGCCAACATGGGGTTTTGAGACTAATTTAAAGCTGTACAATCCACAAATGTAAGATGCATTCAAGTCACAGTGTAAAACAGGGACGTGTTTTACACACATTGAATTAATTATTTAAATCAATGTTTCAACGACGTATTTTTGTTATTTCATTTTGGCACTCTTGTCACTCCATACCAATTGAGGGTCATCGCTCCACAGCCGCAGCTAATATAATTATGCTATTAAATCATGCTGCATAAATAAATAAGAGCATATTTGAAACGTTTTGCTAAAAGACAACTTTTTTTTTATAAGTTAAAAGAACAAAAATAAATAAAATCTTTGTTTGCCTGAAAGCAAATTCTAACCCGTGTGCTTTTATTTCAGGTAGAGACTTCTACTTCCGGGTCACGTTCTTTCCATTTTTTCTTTTCTTTTTTCCATTCTTCTAAGCGAAAAACAAATTTTCAGAAAAAAATACCCCTACAACATAAATTGGTCCTTTTTGATAATTTTGATTTCTTGTTTTCGGTTTGTCGTTTCTGACAACAAAGACAAAAACCGGCCCTGAATTTTCCTTTTCGCTTTAAAACGAAAAAAACACACACTTTTTTTTTTTCTTTTTCCATTTTTGGGTCTCAGGAAACAGCGAGCGAGCTGCGCGAACGTGACATCGGACCAAACCGCTTTTATTGTGAAACTAACTTCTCCAAAGGTATTCTGATTATAGTTTTATCGGGTTCGGGGGGAAGCTTTGATGTCTTTACAGTTTAGCGAGGCTTTATTTGAAGACCTTTTCTGTTATATAGATGCTTTTGAGAAAACTGATGAGAAATGAATGATGTGCGTATTTTTTATTTATTTATTTTTAGTTTTTTAAAAGCAAAAACTAAAGTCATCAAAAATCAAGTAGTTTAATAAGCATCAGGTGCAACTAAGCATCATGTGAGATAGCATGAGATCTGTGACCAACCTGTCTCACCGTGCAGAAAAGCTGTTTGGAGAATTTGCAAGCATGAGCTGCTTTTTGTGTTTGTGTGTGTTTCATGTCCACACTTGTATTAGACCAATCAGAAACTTCAAACAGTTTCATCCCTGAGGCATTTACTCATGAGGTTGGGTCCATTGTCTTGCTTGACGACCCACATGTTTCCCTCAACGTGGCATGTTGAATAGAAGCAGCAAAGCACCCCCACGACGGATAATTGCCACCTCCATGCATGTTTTCTTTTGGGGGATTCTGTGATTGGTGGGGGTCGGGACCTAAAGTCAGATAGCTGGCAGTGGTTTTCTTCCTGCTGCAGATAGTAGAGTCGTAAACACTGACCTTCGCTAAGGTGAGAGAGGCCTGAGGGGCACTTAGATGGTCACTTAAAGGAAGTTGTTATCTTGCTTTTGTGGGAACTTTGGGAACTTTGCCTGCTGTTTGTAGACAATGGGTTAGTCTATCTCAAATCTTCAGATTTTTAGGACATTTTCTGCTCAAACACCTCTGATTTGCCTTAAAATTATTTTTTTCTCTCATAAATTTGAACCTTTATAATATTTCAGTTTAAGGTTTAGCTTTGTATACATTTCAGGACTCCTTTTGTTTTTGCACAATTAAATCTGAGGTAATATTTGAACATGAATCCTGATTCACTTTTATTATACTAATCAGTTAAATTTTCAGTCTTTCATCTTAAATGATTTTTGAGATATTTATGTTTAAACATTGAGTAATTTCACATATGATATATACATTCAAACTTTGGACCATAACATTTTTAGGCTCATCAGAGATGGGCAAGCAGGATGATCTTAGATGGAGGGGCCCTAATGCCTCTTGCTGTGGGCACGTGGAGGGTCTCAGTGCCTTACAAATGGCTTTGTAACCCTTCATAGACTGATTATTTTAAATAAAAGTTCCCCCACTCACCCAGAAATTCCTGTGATTTTTGTCACAATATGCTTCTAGTGAGAATTTCACACCAGAAGTTGGCTAAAGGTCGTCCTTTTGAAAAAGGTCTGTTTACTGAACAGGGCTGTTACCACTCAGGCCTGGGTGTGTCTTCCAGCTCAACTAGTAAAATTAAAACAGGTTGGTAGTATTTTGGATTGAGCAACTAAATAGGTGTGTGAGTACTTTTTTATTTATTTATTTTTGTAGTCAAACTGTTTCCTGCCATGTGCATTGTTTTTCTCTGTCTAGCTGTTTATTGCAGGTGATCCCTGCACCCGATTATATTTAGTCGAGCTGGGTGAGTGAGCAGTGGGAGGGGGCAGGATCGGGAACAGTAGTCTATAAAACCAGTGGATTTACTCGGGCTCCCATGAGAAGACAGTGAAGGAAGAGCACTCTGTACTTTTCTTCCCCCCTCTCATTAAGGCCACCTGTCAGCCCGGTCCCTCTGGAAACATGTCTAAGGACCTCCAACCAACTGTGGACCCCACGAAGATGGGGCTCGGACGATCCATCGCCGTGCTGACGTCAGGAGGAGACGCTCAGGGTAAGCAGAGGAATGAGCTTTATTTTGATATAAAGAGATTCTCAGTGGAGGGTGGAAAAACGATCAGACAGCATCTTCTACTCCTGATGTGTCTGATCACTGAATCCCAGCAAGCTGTTTAAGCCCTACTTTCTCTTTGTCTTGTGGATGCTAATATATCCAGTATAATTTTATGCTCTCACTGCACAGCATTTTAAATAAGATCAGAAGCCAGAGAATATAAAGGGCTAGCAACATTTTTTCCAGTGCTGAATGCCAGCTGTCAGAGGCTGATGGAGTTTTGGCTGTAAGTCCCATTTGAAGTCCAGCACATGATAGGAGGATTACATCTTGGATTAACTCCACCATTAATGCCTAATGTTACACTGCTCGTAATGTCTCAGAGTAGAAGTGTGGTGGGGGTTAAAACTGGATGAACTCATATTGTTTAAAGGTTCAAGTTCAAGGTGTTATTATCATTGCTTTTATTCAAGTACAATAATGTGGACTAGTTGAGCATCGCAGTGAATATGAAACACTAAACACAAACTTTTCTCTTTCTCTCTCTATTTTTTGCTTTGCTTCTCCTATGAATCCTTCTGGAGCTTTATCCGTCTCTTCTTCCCCTTGTGTGTTCCCTTATTTTACATATTTGGAGCTAATCTTAGTCGCAGTGACCTTTTTCTGGTATGGACGAGAGAAACGCCCCCAACCACAGCTGCTGTCTATTGAAACAAGAGCTGCAGCATGCCAGTCAGCCACAACACAAAGTCCCACAGTGGCCTTTAGTGTGCCGGACTTCAAGAGCCAAGATTATGCACAAGATGCACTTTTCCCTTATGGTTATTTTTGGCTTGACATGTGCCAGTGTGCACACTAAGTCACTTAAAGGTTAAGATAAGGCCCAACGGTGTTCGGGTGATATTTGATAGAAAGTTTGAAATCTTCAGGCATCACAGATCAGATCATTTGTGTGTTTTTAGGCATGAATGCAGCCGTGAGAGCCACAGTCAGAGTCGGCATCTACACTGGAGCCAAAGTCTACTTTGTCCATGAGGTATTTGAGCGGCATACAGGTGACATATTGGGATCAGAATACAGCAATTAAATATAAGATGGAGACACATAGGAGAGCGTTTCCTGTTAAAGTCATGACAGAAGCCAGCAGCTTAGGCCTTACAGTGTATGTTGTCATGTGTCGTAGGGCTACCAGGGCCTGGTGGATGGAGGAGAAAACATTTGTCTCGCTACATGGGAGAGTGTGTCTATGATGCTTCAGCTGGTGAGTGATGTGCATCTGAATAAAGACCCATATTTATTGTACCATGGGGAACAGTATTAAAAATGCCTTTTTTAATATATGTTGTAGGCTCGGTTTGCCTATTTTACAAATTACATTTGAATAATTCTGCTTTATTTCTTCGTTAAGGATTAATATTTAAAGAGTCACCCTTGACAAAGAAATCAACAATTAACAGGCCAAAATTAATTCTGATCAGTTCATCTTTTGTCAGTTTTTAAGATCCTAAGTTGACTTTCTCATTACAATCAATGTTTATGCCAATAACAAAAGGAAGCAAATAAATACCTAAAAACAATGAAGGAGGGAGTTTGTCAGCCGCAGAGGCTGACTAATCTGCAAAACACTGCATCTACAAATTGTGGAAAAATTTTCCTTAAGTAAAAACTTGAAGACTTTGAATGTTTCAGTATCTCCAGTGTTGTAATGCTTAAGTGCTATTACAACAGCATGGACAGATGGTAGAAGAGTCCTGGTGCTGAACAGGCCTAAGTGCACTCTAGACCTTTAACCTGTTCAAAACATTCGATGCATCATTAAATGAAAAATGTGACAAAGAAGACCCAGGACTGTTCAGCAGCTAGAATCCTACGTCAGACAAGAACGGGACAACTTTCCTCTCCCAGAGGTTCAGCAGCTGGTCTCCTCAAATCCCAGATGTTTGCAGACTGTTGTTAAAAGAAAGGGAATGCCACACAGTGATAACTTGACCCTCTCCCAACTTTTCTGACATGCTTTGCTGTCATCAAATTCAAAATGAGCTAATACTTTTCTTAAAATATAAAATTTTCCCAGTTTAAACATCTGATGTATTTTCTGTGTTCTATTGTGAATTAAATATGCATTTATGAGATTTTCTAATCAGTGGATTTTTATTTTAATTACATTTTTTGCAGCATCCCAACTTCTATGGAAGTGGGTTTGTGGTAACAAACGGATGCTTCTGTAAATGCTTCTGATATCACGATAAGCTGAGTGATGACATTAAACGAGTGACTTTGCCCTGTGATTTAAGGATCGTGGTAATACTATGAAGGGCATCATTCATAGTTATTTGTCTAAATACAGCAGTCTGGCAAGGACTCAGTGACACACTGAGATTTATGAAGTGTGTGTGAATGATAGCAGAGGCTGTGGCAAATTTCTAAGATATCGTCTTTACTCGTGATGCAACCTCACTCCATGGGAATCCAGGCCACCCTAATGAGCTGTTATAAAGCTGACCTATCTGTTATGGAAAACACTGTTGGGTTAAATGTCTGTTTTCAAAGCCAGTTATAAAAACTTCTCCTCTTCCTATGTTAGGGTGGTACTGTCATCGGCAGCGCTCGCTGCAAGGACTTCAGAACCAGAGAAGGTCGTATGAAGGCCGCCTGCAACCTGGTGAAGCTGGGCATCACCAACCTGTGTGTAATCGGTGGAGACGGCAGTCTGACGGGAGCCAACGAGTTCAGGACTGAGTGGAGCGGGCTGCTGGTTGATCTGGTCCGAGCTGGTAAAGAGACAAACGAGGCTGCGAGAATCATGAATCTGTAAAATCTTTCAGCCTCGTCTTTTTGGGTCCGACAAAATCTGTCTGTCCTCGTCTCTCTTCCACAATTAGTTTCTAATTCATCACCAAAAGATGGGATAGAGGAAAATAATGAAAAGCATGTGCATTCACTAGAAATATACAGTGGTGTGCTTTGTTTTGACCACTAAAAACTAAATTTGGGAACGTTTCCAAAATGCTGCATAGAGTTTAAATTTATCAGTTAAAGCCTCAGTCACACAACTCAAAATCCTTGCAAGCTCTAGTAAGTGCTAAGTAACTGAATTTTACATTTTTTTCCACTCACTGTGTGGTTGGCAAAGTGCAATAAGCATTTTACCCTAACAACCAGTAGATGCCAAGGGGTTGACAACCAGTTTCTAGGCCTGTGTGTCTGAGGCTGCAAGAAAGAAAGATAAGATAAGAATAAACTTTATTGTCCCACTTGGGAAATTTGTCTTGGACAAACAGCGCCAAACATAGCTGCATTCGCCTAATGAAAACCATGAAAATTAAAAATGGGGATAAAAACAAACAAACCAATGTTTGTATCATCAGATTATGTATTATGTCTGCAGGTAAGATCACTGAGGAAGAAGCTAAGAAATCGTCCCACCTTAATATTGTTGGCATAGTCGGCTCAATCGACAATGACTTCTGCGGCACTGACATGACCATCGGTACTGACTCGGCACTGCACCGCATCATTGAGGTGGTGGACGCCATCACCACGACTGCACAGAGGTCAGACCCCACTGTGCATTCAAAAAGTGAATCTGTAAACCAAATTAATAGTTTGCACATATGTATAAGTAGAAAACTAGAAAAAAAATGGATGTATGGACTTTCTTGTGCCTGTCAGTTTATAGTGGATATACTGATTCTGCATATTCATTTTTTTCAAAATCCACAGCCACCAGAGGACATTTATCCTGGAAGTGATGGGCAGACACTGTGGGTCAGTACTCTATCCGTGTGTGCGTGTGTCATTAGACTAAGACTTTTATATTTGCGTGACTTATTTATTCTCATTCATATTTGCAGTTACAGTGCATAACATAACGAACTCTCTCCAGTTACAGTCTTCTTATCAATATGATGCTGGTGCACAAATGACCTGAATGCCTCTGTATTGTTTGTGTCAGTGGACTGGTGGGATCTTGTGACTGTCAAAGCTGTTTTGTGATTTAAAAGTACAGCCGAAAAAACATGTTCCTGTGGCTGAGTCATCTATGAATCAGGCTGGATAACCGTTTGTGTGCACACATGCGTGCAGTTACCTGGCCCTGGTGACGGCTCTCGCCTGTGGAGCTGACTGGGTGTTCATTCCCGAGATGCCGCCAGATGATGGCTGGGAGAACCACTTGTGCAGGAGGCTGTCAGACGTAAGTGTTTCTTCATTTGAAGATGCCAACATCCTCTCTTTTCATGCATATTTTTATTTTTATCTGTGTTATTTTTTTTACTTTAGCAAAGAGCCCGTGGGTCTCGACTGAATGTGATCATTGTGGCTGAGGGCGCGATGTGCAAGGATGGCAAACCGATTACATCTGACCAGATCAAAAAGGTAAGTTGTGTGGTTCTTACTATTCTGCAAGTATTATTGTAAGCATATGCTGACAGTGTACTGAGCAAAGAGGTGGATTTGTTTGTGTCCAGTTGGTGACTGACAGACTCGGCTTTGATACCCGCACCACTGTTCTTGGACACGTGCAGAGAGGAGGAACACCCTCTGCCTTCGACAGAATCCTGGTGAGTGTCCCAGTAAAACACAGTAGAATCCACATAGTACACAGCTCTACTTCTGCCTCTGCTGAGGCTCCTGACTCCTGAGGAGTGTGCTATGAAGTAAGAATTAATGGAGTAGTAAACCGTAGTGAGCTAAAAGTCTGAGTTTCCTTAAAAAAGTAGCTTTTAAATGGCTAAATCACCATGGTAACTTATCTTGAACACGTTACCTGGTCATGTTCAGTTTCAGTTTAAAATCTGCTGGAAATGCAACATTTTAAATACATTTCTTTTATTTACAGCATATAAAGGAGGATATAGAGTCTCTGCTAGGAGAACATGTTTTATATGTAGAAGCTGTACAGAGAGTGCAGTCTGCAATAAAATTAACTTGAATTATTTTACTGCTCTGTGCACTAAATCACCACATTAACAGTTTTCTGCAGCATTAATTCCCTGTCTTATTTGTAACAGTGTGTTTATATTTTACTGTAATATTTTTTTAAGACCTTTATAGATTTGTAGTCACCATTTCATTATCATCATCCGATAACATCTGTGAGTGGATTAGGCGACACTTATAGAGATCGTTTTGTGCAGAAGAAGAGTCATATAATCTGTGATGCACCTGTTTGTATTACATTAGCATGCACGGAGCATGAAGGACAAAGTTAAGTTTAATAGGGAAAGGTGATGACCAGCTTCGTGATACTTGATGATTTATCTCCAAATGGGTCGAGAAAGCTAACACAAAGAAGCCTAGCTGTGTTGAACTTCGTAGTACATCCTCTGGTGAACTGGCTCTGTTGGTTTCTTCTAGGGCAGCAGGATGGGAGTGGAGGCGGTGATGGCATTGCTGGAGGCCACACCAGACACTCCCGCCTGTGTGGTCACCCTGTCGGGGAATCATGCCATCAGATTGCCGCTCATGGAGTGCGTGCAAGTGGTACGTCAGAGTATTTTCACCCAAGGAAAAAGGTGATTAGTGTGTTGCGTTGCCTGTTCTGAAGGATATCCACTAACACTAAGACGACTTTACGCTTTACAGACCAAAGAAGTGACTGCTGCCATGGCTCAGGGCAGATTTGATGACGCCATCAAGCTCAGAGGAAAGTACGTGTTTCACAGAGAGTAATAGCAATAAAACATTTAAGTGATCGACTAACTTTGCATAACTATGGAGCCTGAATTGTGCTGCTTCAGGCTCTGCCAATGCCATCTGCTCTGTGGGCTGAACAAATTAAACATTAGATGCAATCAATTCAAAAACTTTTTAAAGTAAAACTTGCAATACCATTTAAATATTAAGGAATCCCTAATAACAAAAAGGACAAATCATACTGACTATAATAATTTTATATTCTTTATTCTGACTAAACACTGTAAAAGTCTAACAGCTGAGCCATATTTTTAATCTAGCTAATAACCCACTAACCCTCCTTTATGATGTGTAGGAGTTTTGAAAACAACTGGAATACATACAAGCTGCTGGCTCACATCAATCCTCCAGATGCTAAGGTGAGCGACCTTCACCTTCTAAACCAGACTCCTCCTGACTCCCTGTTGTTACTGAATCACCTTCAGCTGTCTCACTGTGTCCGTCTGTCACTGGCAGAGTAACATCAATGTGGCCATTATGAACATCGGCGCTCCCTGTGCTGGTATGAACTCTGCCGTGCGTGCAGCGGTGAGGATGGGCATCATCCAGGGTCACTCCATGCTGGCAGTCCATGAAGGTTTCGACGGCCTGGCTCAAGGACAGGTAATCTTTTTTTTGTTAATCTGTTATCCTTTTAAACCAGAGAACCAGTCTCACAAGCGCAAGACTCTTCTTTCTACATCGGCTTTTTGTTGCCTCTAGTGTTTTGTTTCCTGTCAGATCAACAAATATGAGCATAAAACATCCATCAAACAGCGACGACAACTGTTATGTTACTGCACGTGGTGGTCACAATGGCAAGATATTAGGTATGAATGGCGACATACATGCAAGACATAAAAAGACTAACAAAGCACTGAAAACACATGGTAGAAGAAAGATCAGTCTGTACTTTAATGACCACCACCAAACTGGGAGCTGGTTCCACAGAAGAGGTCCTGAAAACTAATATATTGAGAGCAAAATATAAAAGACCCTGTACCCATGAAATTGGAGCTGTTCCCATTGAAGCCCTTTTTTTATGTGCCAACCCCCCCCCCCCCATTTGGGCCTTTCAAAATAAAAAGGCCTCTGATTGTCTTCTGTTTTTATTGGGTGGTGGCAAATGCGAATACATGCTTTCAAATAATTCAAGTAAGTCATTGCATTCTTGTGTGAGTACTGTACTTTGTCTGTTTTCCAATAGTTGTAAGTGTTTTACTTTTATTATATAATCTCAGTTAGATCTTCCTGTTCACTGCAGATCGAGCCCCTTACCTGGACTTCTGTGAGTGGCTGGACTGGAAAAGGAGGTTCAATGTTGGGCACCAAGAGGTAAAAATATACATTTTTATTTATTTATTTGATTTATTTGGAAAATAAACATGTATCCTGTATTTTCTCGGGGCTTCCTGTAGAACTCTTCCAGGCAAAAGGTTGGAGGAGATCAGCCAGAACATCGCCAAATTCAACATCCACGCTTTGGTGATCATTGGCGGCTTTGAGGTAAGAAGTGGCAGAAGGCTTTGTTTCTCTTCTGTTCACTCAAAGTGAGCAGAAGTTCCTGAAACTAGAAGCACAGAAAAAAATTAATCTGCGTGTCCTCTTTTACTGCAGGCGTATGTTGGAGGCCTTGAGCTGGTGCAGGCTAGGGAGAAATATGAGGAAATGTGCATTCCCATTGTGGTTATCCCTGCCACCGTATCCAACAACGTCCCCGGCTCTGACTTTAGCATCGGCGCTGACACTGCCCTGAACACCATCACCTCCGTCAGTGGCTGAACAGCAAATATATGCGCACATCCACAAACATACATTAAAAAGGAAGCGGTTTATCTTTTACTTTGTGGTTTGTTTCTCTGCAGACGTGTGACAGGATCAAGCAGTCTGCAGCAGGTACCAAGCGCCGCGTGTTTATCGTTGAGACTATGGGTGGATACTGTGGCTACTTAGCCACCATGGCGGGTCTGGCTGCTGGGGCTGATGCCGCTTACATCTTTGAGGAAAAATTCGACATTAAAGATCTGGAGGTGAGCTGAAGGTCATTGAAGAAGAGGGCACGGCCATCAAGTTTTGAGTATTTGTGGCTCCAAAACAAAACCAGAATTCATTGCTTGAAGTGACTGTCTGAAGAGGGCAGTTTCTTCCTGAGGACAGAAACATAATGAATCATGAATCATTGTGTGAAACTCTTTTGCTTTAACCATTTCAGTTTTCTGTCTTTAAAGTTTATGGAGCCTGAAAAGTAATTAGGTGAACTTTTGCTCACAGGCGAATGTCGAGCACATGGTGGAGAAGATGAAGACAACAGTGAAGAGAGGTCTGGTTCTCAGGTAGGTTTTGTTCTGGCAGGGAAAAGAAATAAAGTGCAACAAGAAGAAGGTAAATACCTGGTATAAAACCAGTAATCTGGTTAACTGCTACTGAGTAAATCCTCGGAATATCCAGTTGTTGTAAATCACTAGTCATTGTGAATTACTGATTTAGCAGAGCATTAATCACAAATTCACAATGAGTGCTTCCATTTTCTGTAGTACAAACACCAAAAACTCAGGATATTCAAAACATTAAGAACATTAAGAAGAATGTTAACTGAAAGCATTTTCACATGTCACAATAGGAAAGTCACGGTTTAAATAATAAAACTAGTAAAAGCTGAATTTCATTCATCTGCTCTAGTTTGATTGGCTCACAGTCATAGTTGAATTCAAATGAGCCATTATTACACCTTTACAATGTCTGCTGTGAAAAGGACCCATGATTCATGCTTTGAAAACCAGATAAAAGTCCATTTATTTTCAGGCAACAGCAGAATAATTTACTGTTCATTGTTCAAAAGGAATGAAAGCTGCAATTCCAACTACACGACTGACTTCATCTTCAACCTGTACTCAGAGGAGGGAAAAGGCATCTTTGACTGCCGTAAGAATGTCCTTGGACACATGCAGCAGGTGTGTTCATGAGGGGAAATGTCCAAACGCACACACAATAATTGGTTTGCTCCTCATTTTTCTGCGATTTATTCTAACTGCGTGTCCTCTACCAACTGCAGGGGGGCACTCCTACACCCTTCGACAGAAACTTTGGCACAAAGATGGGTGCCAAGGCAGTTCTGTGGCTTACTGACAAACTGAAGGAGTGCTATAGGCATGGTATGTGCACTTAAAACCAAACTCTACGTTATATATGATGAAATATGCCGTAGTTTAAAGTTTTGAAGTAAACTTTCTCGAAATTGATATATTTATATGTAGAGTTAATTTCATGTTGTAAAGTCATAGCAAAGAAAAAGTACACCTTCTGTCAGTTCTAAGTCTGTACATATCAAAATTGAATAAAAATAATCTAGCCCTCAGCAGGCCTTAAAATTAGGTTAATAAAACATATGATGAACAGCAACTCATGACCTGTTGCATCATCTTGGGATTTATTTGACAAATGTGTGAAAAAGAAGTTAAGTAGCAGCCAGTTGCTGCCAATCTTGCACTTAATTAATTGATCATCATTAAGTGTGAGCACTTCTATAAAAGCAGAGCTTTTGGCAGTTTTCTGGTCTGCAGCATTCAAATGTGTGTTAACATGACGCCAAGGAGGAAAGACATCAGCAGAGCTCTTAGAGGAGCAACTGCTGCTGCCCATCGGTCAGATAAAGCCATATAAGTCCATCATTCCACAGTGAAAAGGATTGCTCTCCAGTGGAGATCATTCAGAAAAGCTCCCAGTATTTCCATGAGTGGATGTCCCAGCAAATTCACCCCAAGGTCAGACCATGCAATCCTCAGAGAAACTGCAGAAAACTCAAGTGCTACATTTCAGACTCTATAGGCCTCAGTTAGCACGTTAAATGACGACTTGGATTTGCAAAATTGCTTCTAAACAAACCACAAAACTCCTAGAACAATGTCCTTTTGAAAGACATGACCAAAGAGGGAGATATTTGGTCATAATACCCACTGCTGTGTTTGGTCAGACACTTCATATCAGCGGTCAAGCACGGTGGTGATTTCAGCTTGTTTTGCAGCCACAGGATCAGGGCACCTCTCTACTGTAGTACTCTACAGTTAAATGTGAGGCCATCTGTGTGACAGCTAAAGCTTGGCTGAAACGAGCTCGCACAACAGGACAATGATCTCAATCACACCAGCTAATCTACAACACAATAGCTGGAAAATAAAACAATCAAGGTGGTGCAATAGTCTAGTCAAGGTCCAGAGCTTCCATAAATATGTGGACATTAGTGGACATTAGAAAGACTGATAAAGTGATACATAAAACTACTGTATAACAGCGTGAGCTATAGTTTTTCACACAATGCTTCTGCTTTTTAATTTAGTTTTTGTTAAATAAACAATGAAACTGTGAAATTGTTCACAGAAACTGAAAGGGGTGCTGTTTTTAAAGCTGCTGAAGACCAGATGACTGTTTTTATTTTCAATGCTCTAATATGTAAAAGCTTCCAAGTGACCGAACCAAACATTGACAACAATCGTGTCGCAGATCTACGTCATGTTTTGTCATTCTAAATGTAAATTTTTCATACATAATCATATGGTATGAATATTCCTTTCAGTAAAGCATGTGGAATGTGAATCATGAATTAGTTAATCAGTTTGTCTTTGGGGTTTTTAGGTCGTATCTTCGCTAACACAGCAGACTCTGCTTGCGTGCTGGGAATGAGAAAAAGGGCGCTCACTTTCCAACCTCTCGCTGAATTGAAGGAAGACACAGATTTTGAGTATGATCCATATTTTCGAGCTCGCATGTTGTAAGAATATAAGTACAATAACAAGCATCTGAGTGAATGATCCCTCCCATCTGTTGCAGGCACCGCATCCCTAAGACACAGTGGTGGCTGAAAATCAGGCCCATCATGAAGATCTTGGCTAAATATGACATCAAGCTGGACACCTTTGAACACGCCGACATGGAGCATGTGATCAAGAAGAGGAGTTTTCTTGGGAAGTAGACACCATCTGCTCCCTGTTAGCACGCAGTTGGACAGGGGAATTTTGTTCTTTTCCATAAACAAACTTATGTTTTCTTGTTTAACCATCTGTCTGCCTCAGTAAAAGAGCTGCTATCTTTCCTGTCCTGATTGTTTGCTTCCTCATTGTAGCCCTCCTCATCCTGAAAAGCTTTTCCTGAATACACAGTGCACACGAAAACAAGCCATTAAAGATGACTGATAACCCCCCAAAAACACTGTGTTGTTGGTGATTAATGCCAATTAATGTGAACTGTCCAGAGAAACTAGCAGACTAATTTCTTAATTTACACTCTATTTTGAAATGGTGTCTGATCAAAACCCATACAGTGAACACACTGATTAAAAATTTACATATTTAGCAACTGCGTGACCTGATGATCATCTAGACGTCATTTAGAAGTGTTTTTGTTTTGTTTTTCCTTGTAGCCACAGCAAATTGTACCCGAATTTTAGGTCACTGGAAGCGCTGATATAATTACACCTAATGCATCTGAATTCGAAAGCCTCAATCACAAATCTTTAGAAAACTTCCTTTACTCCAAGGGGTTCTTGCCCCCCAAAATTTTGAACCCCAATTGAAAACCATAGACGTCTGTTAAAAGCAGCCAGCTATAATAACGCGATTCATCGGTGCACATTCAGCCTCCTTTTCTTTATCCTGATCTTGAACAATACTTGAGCTGGGTGCAGCTAAAGATGGACTCATTGTGATCTGTTTTGCTGCTCCTAAATATCCTCTGCACACATTCAAACACAAATATGTTATTCTCCGAATTAGCTCTGTTTGTTTGGGTTTGTCATAAAAATCAATGTATGTGGAAAAAGCCATAACAAAAAGAGATTACCTACGTTTAATGAAGAACTGTGACTACAACTGAAGCAGCCTTTGTTTTGTTTCATTTGTTTATCATGAATTTTGGTAAATTTGCTGGTAACAAATTTTATAACATGTTAATAAAATCATTGTTTACTGACTTATTCTTTTGAGGCACTTTCTAATTTATGGTTTTGCTGAAATTCCCATATCGCTGTGATGATGATACGTAGACTCTACGATGATACGTAGACTTGAAAAGAACAAATGAGTGATTTATAGAACCCTGGCCTACTCGCTCACCACTTTTTTTAAGTACACATGTTTAACTGCTTTTTAACATAAATAGCTAATCAGCCAGAGAAGTAACTTTAAATGTGATGTGGTTCTTTGTGTGGGGCTGTGTATGTCAAGAATTGCTGATCACATGTCTATGGTTTCTAGATAATGGTCTGAAAAAGAGTAAATATAAGTGAGCAGCAGTTCCCTGTGTGAAACTGCTTTGTTGATGCCAGAGGTCAGATGAGAATGGCTACTTTGAGCTGATAGGAAGGCAACAGTCACTCAAATAACTATAAGTTAAAACTCAAATATGTGAAAGAGCATCACTGAATGAACAACATGTCAAAACTTGAAGCAGATGGAGACCTCACCGAGTGCCACTCCTGTCAGCTAAGAACAGGAAACTGAGGCTAATTTGATCAAATGTAGGATTGTAAGAATCCTGCTTGGTCTGATTAGTCAGAGCATTGAGCCCTTCTGCTTTGCACCAAGAGTTAATGATGGTGGTGGTGTGATGGTGAGGCGAATACTTGAGTGTCTTTTGAGTACCATTTGTTGTGTGCGTCAAACTCAGGTTAAAATTCTGAAAATTCTGGGTTTTTCAGTAATGATATCTGAAAATCTTAGCAGGTCTCTGTGTCTTTTGTCAAGCACATGTTTGGGGCTGCACACAAATACCCCAGTCCCTGAGTGCTTTGTTTTGAATGGTACATAAACACTGGAGCCATTCTCATTCACAATGTTGATAATCCAATTATGGATCCATAATTACCAGCATAATAGAATGTTATCTATCTTTGAAAACCCATTTTCGGGTTAATGACATTTATTTTAATCATCTGTTCCTGATTACATCTCGAGCAGGGTGCCAGGAAATCTGATTACATCACAGAGCTCTCCTTTTTTCTTCTTTTGCTGCCACACAAAAGGTCCCAAACCACTCATTATTCCTGCTGGTAATCAACGAGTTGTCTTTTCACAATGTAATCAGCACAGTAACTGAAACTGAAAGCCTATACTTCAGAGAACTGCAGCAAGCTGGTGGCCTGTATATAAAGCTTAAATGCAGCACCCAACATAGCGCTGCATTTAAGCTGCATTTATTACAAGAAGTAAGAAGAAATCATGAAAACACACATGAAGGGTGAAATGGCCTACAGCACAAAAAAGGTATGTATCCCAGTGTGTGCCTTATTATTTATGTATTTATGTCATGTATTTCTTATGGTTTAAAGTCAGGAAGATGAGTTCAGATTCTCTGGTACCCGAAAAATAACAGTAGATGGATTTCACCTCTTGCATTTATTTATTTTTTAAAAAACAAAACAAACAAAAAACAGCGACTGGGTCTGGATGTAACTTCAGAAAAACTACAGTCTAAATCCGGAAAAGGAAATAGCGCCGTAGAGGTCACCGAGTTCTCGCGGTGGCAGCCGGGACTTCGGCGGACTGTGTGCCTGCGCTGAGGAAAGCTGCGTGTCCCCAGTGTCCGCTCCGGTCGCCCGGTTAGGAATGCGCCTCACGAACCCGGTGTGTGCTGTAGTATTTGACGAAACGCCAGTGGGGACCGCGGTTTAAGAAGAGTCATGGTTTGGCACTGCTTGTACCATTAGTTTCTCGGCGTGTGAGCTTGATTCATTGAGCTAGCTAGTCGTTAGCCCGCTTCGTTGATTCATACGCACGCTAGCTCGCTAGCTTCAGTCTGTAGCATACCCGCTAGCCGGTTAGCCAAGCCACAGTCGAGTAGGAGAGGACCAGACTGACTGCTGAACTCAGCCGGCGTTTCGGGGAGAGGCGGCGGAGGTGGTGGCAGGAGGGGGCCGGGAGAACGCGACGGGGTGGAAGTGAGTCAGGAGCGGCTGATGAGTTCAGACCAGAGCGGAGAGCCGCCGCTGCTGCAGGAGGAGGCTGATCCCGGACCGAAGACCGGTGGGAAGGACGAGGCTCCGCTGGGGAGCGAGGGAGGGTCAGGCGGCATGGTGAGTGAGGCCTTCTTTAGCGTGTTAGCTTACTGGCTAAGCGACTGCTGCTTTCTAACAGGGAGACCTGTTAGCACGGTACACCCCCTCTGCGTAATTAGCTTTGTTATTTATTACACATCTAAAATTAACTCAAACAAGATCAAGAATGAAACTTTGAGCGCGTTTGTGAGTGTGTGTGAGTTTTTGCTTGACTGTTTTGTGACTATATAAGAAAGCAGCCCCAGACTCAAAGACTTTCACGACTACTTACTCTACTTGCTGCCAGTACAGGCTTTACTTTTACACACTTGGTGATGGTGGTGGTGGGGGGGTTTATAGCGGTAGCTCTACCGCAGCTCATTCAGATAGCTGCTAACTGTAGCTTAGCCGTTGTAACCAGCAAGCTCATTAAGTAGTTTGCTGAGTAATCATTAGCCCGTAAGTTAAGTTTTGACAGAGCTTTAGGATGACGGTGGTGGTATTTGAAGCGGGCACGCGCCGAATCAGTTGTTTTCCGTTAGCGGGTGAACGATGCTTCAATTACTGCCGAATGATAGTGTGTTCATTCACTCCGTTATCTGTGAGCTAATCGCGGTGCTAGCAGACCTAGCTAGCGCAGTGACATGCGTTGCAAATACCTGGCCTTTGCTGCGCAGCGCAGTCAGCTGACATTGCTTGGCTCGCTGTGGCCTGTAACACAGAAGCGTGCATTGTAACCATGTGTCAAGTTGCACCGCACATAAATGTCCGCGCTTGTCTGAATGGCACAGAGGCCTCTCCTATGGGTATACATCCCGTTCTTGTTGTGTGATCGGGGAGGAGAAGTACCCTGAGCCATACTACCACCGGCAGCTGTTCTTGTCAGGCCAAGTGCTTTTGCAAAAAAGAGCCAGGATTTGTTTGCAGGTGGTGAATGACAATATGAAGTAAATTTGACAGTTTAGCAGGAAGCTGCCATCCACTTTGCACAAGATTAAAGACACAGTCCACAGTTGGCTCACATCAAGATCACATCAGTGTCTGTAGATCTTAATGTGTCAGTGTGCGATCTATTCTTGGCCACAGATCTTTGCAGGGTCAGGATTTCTTCTGCCAGACCATAGCCTGTTTGGTATGGAGAGAGATCCGTGGATAACATACATGGCAAATACATTTATGCTGGTGAAGGTAACATGTTCATTTGCAAATATTTTGACTACACACAGCTTTTATAGTCACTCCTCCTTGAGGTGAACAGGGTAAGGGCTGATTTTGTTGACAGGAGATCACAAGGCCTTATGTGGACATGTGTCACTGGGGTGTTCCAGCCATCAGTATAAATTTAATCAATGAAAATCAGCAGACATAGCTGTAGTTGGCTATGACCCATCTACAGCTTCTCTCTGTGTCTATTATGGTCTTGTTGAAGACCATAATTTAGTTTGGCTTTGTTGTCCCCTGGTGTCAGAATCAGAATATTTTATTAATATAATTTTCATTCAGATGCACACTTAAAACATAAATGGGAAGAATACAAATGGAATATAAAATATAAACAAAACTGGATAAAACTAAGGCACTCAAACTGCCATATTAGAACACTACTATGTACATTATAGACAGTGTATTAGTTAAAACAGTCTAGGTGTCATGAGGAGGAGTTATAAAGTTTTTTTGGGCAACAGTAGGGGTGATTTCATGTGGTGTTTTTGTGGTGTATTGTGGTTGAATGAGTCTTTTGCTGAACATGCTCCTATGGCTGTCCAGCACAAGGTAAAAAGGGTGTGAAGGATTGTTCAATATTGACTGTAACCTGGATTGCATCCTCCTTCCTTAAACCTCTGCTGGAGTATGGGCAAACATGCCTTGAGACATGCAGCAGAGATCTAAAATTGAAAATTCTGTTTCTTAAAAAGGAAAAAAAAGAAGAGAAAATCAGGTGACAGATGTGTAAATAGTCACACATTTGTTAGTCAAAAGAGCCCTTATTTGAATGCGTCTTACATTTGAAGAACCACTAAAAGCATTAAACAGATGAAGCGTTGTGCATATCAGTGATTAAATATAAACTCTTAAGTTTCAACAGTAAAATTTAGATAACTGACATCTTACCTCTGCTCAAAAATAAACATCACTCTGCTTTCAGTGTTTGTGGGAACCGAATTTGATTGATCCTCCTCTTTCTGTTTTGAAGGTCACCTTCAAGGGTGCTGGTTTGAATCCTAATGCCAAGGTGTGGCAGGAGATGCCCGTGGCCCCCAGCGAGACCGTTACCAGCAACCCTCATTGGTCTCCCTCGGATCTCAATGAGGGTAAGAAATGAAAGAGTATGCTAAACTGATTTTATTGCACTTTACAGCACGTGTTTGGAAAAGAAGTTTGAAGGCTTTTTTGGGAAACTGGACATTGTGACACCCATGTCTACTCATGGGATTATTTCCCCTTTTTGAGTTAACACTCCTAACAGTGTTATTGGTGTTTTTAAATAATTTGGGGGCCTTACTATTTTTTTTTTTTTTAATTCTTTTCTTAGATAGCATCTGTATAAGTCTCAACTTTATTCATGTACACAAACAATAAATAGGTAAACGATCTGAGATGCGGGTAAGTTTGAAATGGACTGTGCTCTCTTTCTGAATCAGACTCTTTACCTTGTTCACAGGTTATTCTGAGCCTCCGTCTGCTGGGTGCAAGCAGTATACCGTGGGATTCCCGGCCCTGGATAACAGCAGCTCCACAGCAACAGCTGAGATAGCAGTAAATGGAATGGACCCTCCAGAGTTGGGCTTTTCCCCCGCTGAGTCCACAACAGGGACCTCAGGTCAGTCACGACACAAGAAGTCATCTTCACACACACTGGCTGCAGCTAAGAATTAGTGTTTTTTCAATACGTCTGAAAACAGGAAATTATGAACAACCTGAATGCACTGAGGTGGCAGATTGAGTGATCTGATACCATAAAATGTCTCAACAGCTTAAAATACAAGACTTTCACGCAGATGTGTTCACAAAACTCTTTGTCCCCTGAGGGAAATTTGTCTGGCAGCCAGATGAAACACTGTCTAAAGTGAGAGACTGCTGGGTCACACCTAACCTGTAGAGTTATTTGTATTTAATTACCACCTTGACAAACTCCTGTCTTAATCACTTGTGTTGCTAAGCATATACTCCACTGTGGAAACTTGGAACCACTGGCCCCTGTGTTAGTTACACCTGTGCAATCTAATGCCCCCCCAAGGTCATAGATAAAGGTGTTGTTGTACACATACAGGGTGTGAGTTTGAATGGAGTAGAATAAAAGTCACCTCAATCTAGCCGCTCTTCCAGTAACTCAAACTTTTCCTGTCGTGCTTATGATACAGATGAATCTGACACTGTGGGGGTCATGTCAGTCACTGCTTATAGTGTCATGTGACATCAGCATATGTCTTTGAAAAGAAAAAGGTTGTGCTGGAAAAATAATGTCATTAATGCTTTTTAACAGAAAACATTGCAAATTTTTTTTAACCATTGATTCTTTAATGTTTTACAGTGGATTCAAAAACGGAAGAACAGCCAATCTCTTCTGAGAATTTGCGAGAGTCTCTGAAGAAAGAACTGGAGTATTATTTCTCCAGGTAAGAAGCCAACACCTAAAGCAATTTTTTTTATGTGCAAAATTATGAAAATAGTTTTCTGTTGACTGTTTGGAGAAGCTAATGAACTTGAATTTATTAATTTATTGTGATTCAGAGAGAACCTCTCAAAGGATTTGTACCTGATGTCCCAGATGGACAGCGATCAGTTTGTCCCTATTTGGACTATTGCCAGTATGGAGAGCATTAAAGTCCTCACTACAGACATGGACCTCATTCTGGATGTGTTGAGATGTAAGTGAAAAGCTGAGGATGGCTCATGTTTAAAAAGGTCTGTACTGATTGGTCTTCTGCCTCAGCTTAAATATTCTTAAACCCATTCTTCCTCTCAGCCTCTCCTATGGTACAAGTGGATGAGAAAGGGGAGAAAGTGCGTCCTAATCACAAGCGGTGCATTATCATTTTGAGAGAAGTTCCCGAAACCACGCCTGTTGAGGTAAAAACCGTTTGTGCGATGACTGACAGGCCATTAAAGCACTGAAAACGTAGGAGTTTGCTTGAACTGAGAGTATTCTTTGTATTCAATTCACAGGAAGTGGAGTCATTATTCAAAAATGACAACTGTCCAAAGGTTATAAGTGTCGAGTTTGCACACAACAACAACTGGTACATCACATTCCAATCGGACACAGATGCTCAACAGGTACTCAGCTCAACTCTTCTTCATCATGTCTAAAGTATTCAGATGAAATCCAGCATCACTGATAGTCCTTTGACTCTTTTCTTGTCCCGCTAGGCGTACAAGTACTTGAGAGAGGAAGTAAAAACATTTCAGGGAAAACCCATTATGGTGAGTTAAATTAAAACCCAACATTTTGGAAAGGCCCCTCTGTAAACATCTTGACTTCTGTTGACACATTTTCCCCTCTGATTCATACCAACAGGCCAGAATAAAGGCCATCAACACGTTTTTTGCAAAGAACGGCTACCGTAGCATGGACAGCAGCCTGTACGCTCAGCAGTCCCAGAGCCAGTCCCAGTACAGCTCTCCGCTCTACATGCAGCACGTCTACCCCCAGCAGCAGTACCCCCTCTACGGCATCGTACCTCCCACCTGGACACCTTCGCCCACACCGTACTTTGAAACGCCTCTGGTGAGATTGACTGTGCTTTTGCTGCTGTGAGACTAACTAAAACTCTCTGTCAGAGTATCTATAGTCAAAGGGGCCAATTCATTTTAATCTTAACATGTATTATTAATGTTAATTTATTTCTTATAGAAGGTATTTTTTACCTGCCGACTAATCATCCAAGTTTATTTTGCGTTAATTGAAATAACTGCATCTTTACAAATATAGCCAAATACAGGCAGGTATTAATGTCTGCTCTGTGTGATTATTAAAACCAGAAAACAGAAAGCCACACTTCATGCACCTGAAAGGCTTTTGTCTGCGTTCACCACCAGCATTCAGCACCTAAATATAATGCAGGAAATCAACCGTGAAAAATGTGTTTCGCGCCAGCTGTGCGGAATCCCTTGTTAGTTATTGGTTCGTTATTTATTGTGATGCTTAAATTCAGATGCTTTGCTTTCTGAAATGTCAGTGACATAAATACACAATGTTGCATAAGCATTGGCTGGGGTGGGGGTTTTTTTTGTTTGTTTTTTTTCTTTTCTTAAGCCGCTCTACATACTTTACTCTACATACTTATTTTCATCTCCTCGGGGATAGCGAAATAACAGATATCTGCAACAAAGTGTTGCTTTAAGCAGGATTAGTAAATACTGACTCTTTTATTTATTTATCCCCCCTTCCACCTCTTGAGCAGGCTCCGTTTCCCAACAGTAGCTTTGTGAATGGATTTGGCTCTGCTGGACCCTACAAGACCAGCTCCAGTTCTCTTAATATCACTCGCCCATTCAACAGAAGCCGGTAAGGATTGCTGTTTGAGCTTTTTGTTTGTTTTGGGGGTTTTTTTCTCTTTTCTCAAACATATTAGAATGTTTTATCACTTGTGTTCTTGTTTGCATGAAATTAAACAGTGAACATCGGATCATCTCTGTAATACAGTTCGTCTAAAGTTAAAGAGGGAACTGCTCATCACTCCCTGTCTTCTTTTACTTCCCCACAGTGTACCCCTCTATTCAAGAAAGAATGTAATAAATGCCTTCAGGTACCACTGTTATACTATATAATGAGCTTCATTGCTTCCCTCATTTCTTACCATACCGCAGTAGCCAAATGATTAAATACATAACAGGCCCCATGCCTTCTGCCAGGCAGATTTTTATGGCCATAATCGTCCTCGTAGTTGTGATAAATGTTTGGTGCTGTTTTATGAGCGTCCTGAATTTGTCTTTCCTTTGATAAATGCTGGCTGCAATCTGATTTCGAGCAACTGGCTTTATTTATTTATTTTTCCAGTTAATGCCATCTTGCCCTTCTTTGCATTTACATTATTACATGTAACAGCTTCTCTACATCACAACTAACTATCCATTATGTGTAGTCAGTCTTTTTTTTGTGCTGCTTTCATTAGTGGCTGTGTCGTGATATGCTGTAACAAAGAAATGCTGACAGGAGTTGAGTGTAGGTCATCTCTGCTGTCAAGCATCAATTCATACGCTACATTTATGTGCAAAGAGATGACAACTTTTTCAAGTGTTCATCATGTTTGTTCAAAAGAAGCTTCACAAAGGCATAAGTCAGACCCAGTGATGAGATCATGATGCGCATAGAGGGAAAGAGGGATGGAAGAACTGACTTTGGTTCTCTCGTTTTCTTCATCTTTTCTTTTTGCTCTTTCTTTCTCTCTCTCTGTTCTCCCTGTGCACTTTCAAAGTCAGGAATTTCAGTCCCAACCCAATGAGCGTTCAGATTATGAGATCTGAGGGTCAAAGACTGATGGGAAGATAAGTCTATGTGAAATCATGCTAATCATACAACATCTAAAAGGTTTATTTGTGGCACAAATCCTGGCAGGTCTTGCAGGGGTGTTGTCTGCTCAGCGAGTTAATGATTGGTTGCAGAGAGCCAAACACAGTAATTCTGACATCCGAGTTTTAGCTGCTTCAACCAATTATGACCTCAGTTGTAGTCCAAAACCACCTGCACGTCTACGTTTACTCTGAAGACACAGCATGTTGTCCCATTTCCCTTGTAAACTGTCAAGTTTAGTGTGGTTGCCACCAGTGTTTCCTGTGAACTGACTGAACCGTTTTGGCTTCATTTCACCAGAAAATTGTTTATTTCCTCTGAAGACTTCAAATGATGTGTACAGGCTCCTAATTACCTGAGGTTGCAGTGCACTGTTTTTAATGTTTTAACATAAGATTTGCATTTAAGTTCATACAGTGGTTTAACATCTTATAGCCATCAAATTGGATTAATGTACTTTTAACAGCTGCTGAACTGCTTTCAAAGGCTCTGGATGTATACTATACAGATCTATTTCTTTGGAACACATAAGCACAATGTCTTGTGTATTTTATGACTGCAAAAATACATGACTAAATGTTGGTAAATGTGTAAAAATATAAATCCTGAACAGAATAATTTATATTACGTGGACTTGAGTGTAAAAGCACCAAGCACCCTAATCGAAAGTTATTAAGTTCAGTAGGAAGCACTGGTTGCCAATATGTTTGCAGAGCAATTTTAAATGTATAGTAACCTTGATCTTCAATTTTACCTCACGACAACAGAAACCACGTGAAGCCCCAGGTGAGGCCAAACGACGTGACCTCAGCATCCATAACACCGGTCCCACTGGAGAGCCTCACCGGACTGCGAAGCCCGCAGCCTCCCGCTCCCAGCGCTACTGCCGGCGTCTCCACTACTAACACAGTCCAGACAACCACTGACTTGACCTTGGCATTCTCGCATCTACCCCCCTCTTCCTCATTGGACGCCAGCGATGACAGTGGCGTGGCTGGACGTGGAAGGTAAGCCTCATCTGTTTCGAACCTGGTTGAATGTTAGAGCTGCTGCTCGTGGATTAGAGTAAGTTATGATATTTCTATCGATTTAAGCAGTTTACAGTTGACTTTAACCAACAGTCATATTTTAAACTAAATGCAGTTTAAATTTGTAAAAGGGTTTTTAGACCTGAACGTGAGTATTATTTCAGTGGGTATGTACTACTCAGATTTTTGTTTTCTTTGAAAACGATAGAAACAAAACCGCCAACTTGGGAAATTCCACTTACAGCATTAATCATCAACTTGAAGACTAAGCTGCCAGATTTCTCAACTTTTTTTGCTTTTTTGGCAAGTCTCATGTGCTGCTCCACTACCATGAGATCTTGCTTCCCTGCCAGGAGCACGCCTCACTCTGTCCCCAGTGTCAACAGCAGCACCTGTGCTTGCGCTAGTTGCACATGTTCTTTTTTTATTGTTTTTAGTCTGTTGCTTCAAACATTTTCTTTCTGATTTATAGGTAAACATCAAATGATGTCATTGAAATTTGCTTATTGACTGACACATGCTTAATGAATTTAGCATGCATATGACTTTTTACTGACTTGACTCCTTATTCACACCTTATTTATTTGTATTTCAGACGTACAACCTACAGAGGAACACGGAGGAGGCGAGAAGAAGAACGGATTACGGTAAACAGCAATTACCTATGGCCATAAAACTTGTATGTTGTGTTTAAAACCATGAACCATGTAATGATATCTCTGCCCGTTGGCTCTGTTTTTAATTCCTTTTCTCAGAGGCCTGTACCCTTAACAGAGGTCAAGGTTTCCCCACCCAAGTTTGACCTGGCTGCTACCAACTTCCCTCCTCTTCCGGGCTGTGTGGTCAGCACACAGGGGGAGCCAGTGTTAGAAAACCGGATGTCGGATGTAGTACGTGGTTTGTACAGGGACAAGGTAAGAAAATGAGTTTGTAAATATCTTGAACAATGATGCACAGAAAGCATTGTTGAGATGAGGATTGCACAAGTGTAACATTCGTGCACTTTGCTTTTTATAGGCAGAACAAGCCAATAAAGAAGCCACTGTGAGTCCAGGTTCAGGCCAAGTCGCAGAGGAAGCTGTGGCTGTCATAAGTCCTGCCCCGGCAGCAGCAAAATCTACTAATCAACCACTTGGACCTTCAGCCTCTGGGTATGATTGTCTCTGCTCTTAATTTGATTGAGCATAATTTGTTCTTACAATAAAACTTAAAATGTTAGCTTTGCTAACGGAACCTTTTGTCCTAATAGTACCGTTCGTCAGGAGAAGAGAGTTGAACGGGTGGAACCTCCGACTCAAAAAGCAACTCCACGCACACCTGTCAAAACTCCCGCCAACCCCGCCTCCACACAGCCTGTGCCTAGCTCCAGGCCTCAGACCTCTGCTGCTTCTACACCAGCCACACCCAGCACGGCTGCCCCTGCGACAGCCACTATTCCCACCCCTGCACAGGTGAGAATCTGACTTTCTGTTGTTGCTTCGCCACGTGAGCACAGTTGTCTTCCTGATGATGAGATCTTTTGCGCATAGAGGGAAAGTGAGGTAGTGAATTGACTGACTTTGGCTCTATCCCTCATCTGTCACTCTTTCTTTTTTCTTCTCTCTCTCTTCACCCCAACCCCACCCCTCACGGTTCTGTCTCACCAAAAGTCCAGAATTTTCACTCCTACCCCAATGAGCGTCAAGATTATGAGATCTGAGGGTTTGACTGGAAGGGTGGTAAAACTCAGTAAATGAGCGTATGTTTTACCCATCTTAAAAATGTTGTATTTTTTCTGTTTTTGTTTAGGAGCCCCGTAAACTCAGCTACGCCGAAGTGTGTCAAAGGCCACCCAAGGACCCTCCCCCTGCGTCCCCTGCCCCAGCCACCCCTAGCACCGCGTCGGGCCAGCCGCTACGTGAATTGCGCGTGAACAAGGCCGAGGAGCCGGGCTCCAGCAGCAGTCCTGGAGACAAGCACGAGAGAAGCCACGACAGGGAGGGGGGATGGGAATGCAAGGAGAGCCGGCCACCACGTGAACGTGACTCTCAAGGTTACCACCGCAGCAATGGCCCCAGGGGCACCGGGGGCCTCAAGTTCCGGGACCATAGGCGTCCTCCACCAGCCCGACGCAGCTCCCCGCAGGGAGGATACAGGCACACTGGAAAAGAGCAGAACATCCCACCAGTATCGCCAAAATAAAAACTTGATATCAATAGAAAAAAGATGTATGAATATATACATGGATATATATAATTATATAAAAATGAATAACATAAAAGCAACAACAATTATGGTAGCCACCTTCCCCACCCCCCTGGAACATGTCCAAAGAGAGGCTTTTAAAGTGGCAATGAGACTGACATCCAGGACTTATGGGCAAAATGACACCTGAAGAACTTTGACGAGTGATTGGAAAAGAAACAAAAACGTTGTTTTGGCCTTCAGAAATACGCTTAAAAGAATTTAAGTGTGACTTACCTGAAGGTTGTTGATTTGTTCATGCTCTGCTAGGGAAAGGTGGGATGCTGGGCCTCGTAAATGGCCCTCTACCTTTTTTCTTTCTTTTTTTTTTAATTAAAGAATAGATGTTGGTCTGCAAGAACAATATGCACTAAGAAAAAAAGAACATGCATATATGTCATGTACATATACAAAGATATCACTAACACGCAATGAGACATCAGTTGTTTTTTGTTTTGTTTTTTTTCTCTTGTGTGCTTAGGTTTGCAAGTATGACTGAAGGGTTGACTGATGTCTGTGTATGCATCGATTGTTAAGCTAAATGACTGAAGTGCTGCAGGGTGCTGTCGCACTGATGTAATGAAATTAAGAACGTTTTGATTTTTACAGCAGAGATTCTGAATCGTCCTGAAACGGGACAATGTGGTCTTCTAATGTATATCAATGAATTGTGTTCTATGGTGGTATTTTGATCCTGGTTCATGATTGGCTTAAATGCTCTCCGTCAGATTATCAGAAGCTGTTGACATGTGCCGTGGTCAGATGTGTGATTTTTTTTTTTTTTTTTTGTTCGAAGCCCGGATGCTCTGTAAAGCGGGGGGGGGGGTGCTCACTGGGCTGTTAGCCACGGTGAACCTGCTAGCCTGGTCCAAAGTTTTTCACGTTGAGTTTTACGTGTTTTGAGTCTAACTGTTCCCGATGATTTCAGAATATCGTCATGTTGATTATCAGTCAGGTTCTCTGTTTACATGTTTTGTTGTTGGTTTTGTTTTTTGGGGGGTTCGTGTGTTTTCTTGAGGAAAAACAAATAGGTTTATGCTAAGATTTGACTGCTTGGTGCGCCCAGTGGTTTTAGGCAAGGTTTGGCTTTTCTACATCATCATCATCACGGGATATCCAGGTTAAGCTTATATCTGTGAATTTGTTCTTAACAGTGGCATAATGTCAAAAAACTAGACTGAGTGCTGTTAGCTAATGATGATAGCTATTTACTATCAGGCAGCCAAGTTGTGGATATAAAGGAAATTGGAATATTTTCACGTGCTACGTGCCAGCTGGCTGCGATTATAGTGTGCTAGGATAAAGTTTAGATTTTTATTGATGAGGTCTGGTAATGTAATCTTTGGGGGAACTCTTTGGCCCAGTGAAACTGGATTTTGAAAAAGCTGTAGAGGTGTAGTAACCTATGCTATATTGTAATAACCCTTCACTAGAAACGTGCGTGGGAGAATGTAATTGTTCTAGTACTGAATTTACGGAGGGAGGCTTTTGACCAGTCAATCCACCAGATTGTTTTGTGCTTTTAGGGTGAGTTTGCTGTTTTGTTTTTTTCCTTTTTTTTTTCCTTCTAAGTTTTGGAAAACAAACAGGTTAACTTAGAATTTGAAGTTTGACTCACTGTATGTATTGCTTTCTTAAATTTATTTATTTTAATTCTAATGCGCAGCGCTTTTCTCCCAATCTTGGTAGGCTGGTTTCCCCAAAGTTGTGTGAAATTGCATTGGTAAAAATAAAAAATCACATATGACATTTCTGTACCGATCAAGATGTCAGCTGAGAGAAAATACTTGTTGCGTTGACTTTGGGATTAGTAATGCAGTAAACGAGTATCCAATCACTGGAGCTGTTTTTTGTTTTGTTTTTTGTTTTTGTTTTTTTTTTCATTAATAAGTATGAGCAGCTAGTGATTTAGTATAATTAAAGAAATGCACTAACTTTGTTTTAAAAAAAGAATCTTACTCATGAGTAATGTGAAATCATTTTAGAAGCATATGGTTGATGTTGACAGGCTTGCAAAAATACCTACAGGATTTGCTCCTCCCCCCCCCCCAATATGTTTGGGTTATTTTCTGTTAATTTGGGTTGGGGTGGCAAATGGAAATGTAGTCATGAATCAACCAAGTGTTTGAGACACAATCTTAGAACTGTATGAAATGTCACCAAAAATAAATTATTTTGATTTGGCTTCCCAGTGTCACATTTATTACTGCTGTTTTGTTTTAAGCCCATACACGAAACATAGTTTGATACACTAAAAGAAAACAAATATTAATAGAACTACAGACTGAATATCCTGCATCTCTGATCATTTGTTACATTGTTTATTTTTATTTTGTTTTTAAAACATTTAAAGTCAAAAACAGCAGACAACTTTTTTCCAGTCTTCTGCTGTGAAATTTTGGTAAAATTGTGTGTATTGCAGCTTCCATCTTCTCTTCTCAGCTGACAGAAGTGTGGTCTTCTGCTGCTGTAGCACATCTGCTTCAAGGTCCAATGTGTTCAGAGAGGCTCTCCTCATACCTCTGTTGTAGCAAGTGGTTATTTGAGTGACTATTGGCTCGAAGCTGGCTGGCCAATCTGCCACCAACAAGGCATTTTGACACAGACCTGCCACTCGGTGAATATCATTTTATCAGACCATTCTCAGTAAACCGTAGAGATGGCTGTGTGGGGAAATCCCAGTGGATCAGAAATTTTGTCAGTCTCAATTCCACCATCAAGCCAGGGTCTTTCTGTGTGGAGTTTGCATGTTCTTCCCGTGTTTGCGTGGGTTCTCTCCAGGTACTCCGGCTTCTTCACAAATTCCAAAGACATGCAGTTAGTGGGGATAGGTTAATTGGTAACTCTAAATTGCCCGTAGGTGTGAATGTGAGTGTGAATGGTTGTCTGTCTCTTTCTTACCCCTGCGGCAAACTAGCGACCTGTCCAGGGTGTACCCTGCATCTCGCCCTAAGACAGCTGGGATAGGCTCCAGCCCCCTCCCTGACAAGGATAAGCAGAAGAGAATGGATTCATGCATTTCAGCTGGTACAGGGTCTAGATTTTTCACTGCAATGCCACGGGTGGTGTTAATAAGTACTGTGTCACTCCATAAATTTTTTTTTACTGCCTCCCACCTGAATGACAAATTTCATTTGGCTTCATGCACTCTTATGATGGTTCATAATTGCTGGAAAACAACAACAACAACAACAAAAAAAAAAAATTAGCACATATTTTGTCGGGGGGGGGGCTTCCCTCCTGCTGTAGAGCCTTGCCCCCTAAGCTACCCACCTTGTAAAAACTAATTGCTTGTCTGTCCAAAAGCCTCTTATAGCCTTTGTTTTCTTAGGAGATAATGATACAACAAATCATTTTTAAGTATTTTTGTCAATATTTTCTTGATTCTATTTATGTATAGGGAATTTTGACATATTTCTATGAAAAGGTATGTGCCACCCTGCCTAGACATTTTGCTCCCCTCCCGCAATGTGAAATTTTCTAGATCCGCCACTGACGTATGGCCTTTATGTGGTTTGGCTACCCATTTTTAGGCTCGTATGCTGAGGGTTGATGTCGGCATGGGACTATCAGGTTCAGGATTAGGATAAACCTTAGGGATAAAATAAGAAGATGATAAAAACTGCTTATCCTTAGCTCTCCTGATCATCGGAGTCCAACTCCCCACCTCCTCTGCCGCTGTTTCTGCTAGCTGAGCCCTTAACATGGACATAAACTGAAAGAATCCGTGGCACGCCGGTGGTAGCCTGCCGTGCCGTCATACATGCCTATATTGGGATAAGTGAGTACACTTGGCGAGGACGTGGAGTTCTGCCAGGCCCCGTAAACGTCGGTGTTCAGAGAAAATGTCAGGTTATACCAAATTACTGCGGACGGTCAACGTCCACGCTGCCCGCGTTTAAATACCGAGGTTCGAGACAGAGGGCGTGGCCCTAGTGGTGACGTTTCGTGTTTATGTGAAAGCTAGCAGCGGTCGGTCTATACAGTAACCTGCCAGACCTTCAAGCCGTGGACTGTAAACGGTATGGGTTTTCACCAGCATTGTTTAATTCTTGTTGATTCGTGCGAGCTGTGTTGGAAGGCGAGTTTACAAGTAGTTGGTAATTATGTCAGCAGATTTTTCTCCGTCTGTGAGTGTCGTTTGTTCCTGCATCTCGAAGCTAACATTACCTCGCAGCTAGCTAGCCTAGCTAGCAGGATAGTGGGAAGTGTAGCCGGGTATGGTTGTTTTTCTTTTGCCTATAAACTCCACCGGTCAGCGCGAAGTAACCCTTGTGGTTTCTACGTCAACGTTAAAGCTTTTACTTGATTGTAAACCTGGTGTCATTGTTGCAGACTTTGTTTATTTTTGCAGAGTGAGCTAAGGTTAACTGTGTGTGTCAGTCATTTGTTAAAAGCAGCGGCGTTAGCTGCTTATATATATGGCTGACAAGTTGCTCGTATCTACTTCAGTCAGGCAGCAACAGCAAAATAAAGATTGGTGTCATCTCCCAGATTACAGCTGAGCCTTGCACTATCTAGATTATATGACAAGACATAATGTCCAACCCACACCCAAACAGATAATAGTAGGGAAAGATTATTTTAAATATTAGTTTTGGTATTTTCACAAAGCTGTGTGAAATTTCGGTCTTTAGTTGAACAATTTCTAACACATTCTGTATGTGAATTGAAAATATTTTGTATTTATAGCAAGCATATAACTCATCAAACCAAAGCACTGGTGTACTGAATAAAACAGGTCTGCGTGCATACCTGGGCATAAACTGCGAAATGTCTGTTTTATATTCTGTTGATTTATTTATTAGATTCACTGTGTCTTAGAAGTTGTAATCCAGTAATTTTTAAAAACTGTGTTTCAGTGTGCCATAGCGTCACCCCTGCCTGGGTGCAATGGTCTTCTGTTACACATGAGCTCTACTATGTGGTACATCATGCAAAGCATTCAGAGTAAATATTCCCTGTCTGAGCGGCTCATCCGAACAATTGCAGCCATTCGCTCATTCCCGCACGACAATGTGGAGGATCTTATCCGTAAGGTAGGCTTGCTTATCTTCCAGTCAAACTGATGTAAACAATCCCCTGTAGTGTCATGAGTAATGCTGATATTGTTATTTCCTGGCTGATTAAGGGTGCTGATGTGAATCGGATGCATGGCACACTCAAACCCCTGCACTGTGCCTGTATGGTTGCTGATGCTGACTGTGTGGAGCTGCTGCTGGAGAAGGGGGCAGAGGTATGTTACAGCTGACTTGCACACTGAAGTTTATCATATTCACTTAAGATTTATTCGGCACCTTTAAAGGTTTTGGCCTTAAGGCGGGTAAGTATGCATGCAAACACAGTAAGTGTGAGCAGGACATGGGTTAAAAGCTTTCAAAAGGTAAAGAAAAAACCTAGCATTGTTTACACTGAAGGATTCATGTTGAGTCATGATCTGAAACCACTGGCTGTCTGAAAAGGTAGGGAAATTGTATGAGTTTAGTAGTACTAGTAATATGTGGTGGGGATATGGGAGAATTTAAAGGGTTAATTGTTACAATTATTTGATGGGAACTATCCTCTGTAAATTGAGTTTTATTTTCAGGGTTCACAGCATTCACATTCATTCCCTGTTTCTTTAGATGATCACTGAGCAGTTTTCATTTGGACTGTTTGGTAGACTGTCGTTCTTTTGTTTTTTATATAATTTAATGGTGCAAACAATTTCTGAGTCATCTGGTTATTCCATTTCACCCTCCTTTTACATCTGTGCTGCAGCACATGAGCCAAAATATCTGGCAGGCATTGAGACGCCTACACAGTCACTTCTCAGGGCACCCTGCAGCTTTGTGCTATTTAATTAAGTCTTGTTGGCATAAGACTGCTCATTATACTGAATTTTCTCATCAGGTAAATGCTTTGGATGGCTATAATCGTACAGCACTGCACTATGCAGCAGAGAAGGATGAGAGCTGTGTGGAGCTGCTGTTGGAATATGGAGCCCAGCCAAATGCCCTGGATGGCAATAAAGACACTCCTCTTCACTGGGCCGCCTTCAAAGATAATCCTGAGTGTGTAAGAGCCCTGCTGGAGAGCGGGGCCTGTCCCAATGCCCGTGACTACAACAATGACACACCTCTTAGCTGGGCAGCAATGAAAGGCAACCTCGAGAGTGTCAAAGTGCTATTAGACTATGGAGCGCAGGTCCATGTAACTAACCTGAAGGGCCAGACCCCTATCTCCCGGCTGGTGGCCCTGTTGGCCCGAGGCCTGGGCACCGAACAAGAGGAAGAGTGTTTGGAGCTACTGTGTCGAGCAGCAGGGAGGTTTGAGATTCGACGGGCCGACGGCACCCTTCCCAGGGAGCTGAGTAAAGATCCCCAGCTGCTGGCGAGGCTGACCAACATGGTGGCTCAGGCGCCCACGCTTCGCTCTCTGGCACGCTGTGCAGTACGGGAAAGTCTCGGAGTGCAATTCCTCCCCACGGCTGTCAAAGAGCTTCCTTTACCAGAAACTATCAAAGACTATCTCCTGTTGAGAGACTGAAAATGAAGCTGTTTTGGTGTCCTCAGACCTCACTGGCTCATTATTAAAGAGCTCATCACACTGCATTGCACACTGCAAGGAAGTGTCTCCATGGAATTAAAGAGTTGTCCAACCTTTCTGCAATTTATTACAATATATGTGATAGGAGGAATAATGAACTTAATGTATTTTTCTTTACAAAAAAAATCTAAATAAGCAGTGAGTGAAGTGCAGATGAATATATTTTAATTTGTAGAATCAAGTTGGCACCAGTGCATTCTCCTCATGCGTTGAGTATCTCAAAGCCTGTTTTAAGGAAATCTTTCTCACTTTCTTTGCAGAAAGAAAGTATAACATCGGGTTTATTCAGCTCCATCATAGTAACGGTGTATGTATGTGCATCCAATCATCCAGCTGTTTTGGTTCATGAATAGTCAGAAATTAAAGTTATCACCTTGCCTGCTAAATTCACAGGAAGTATGAATGTTACTTTTTAAAATGTAAATATAATTTAAAAGAGTTTGCCACAGACAATGAGGAAAGTCATAAATTATAGAAAGAGTATATGCTCATTATACCTTTTTAGAGTGAAACAAACAGTTGATGAATGAGGACTCATGTCCACTGGTGTATGCTGTCCTGTAGTTGTAATAGAGTGTGTTGTGTGAAGGTGGTTTATATGTTGGAGTTGGAGTGGTCATCTTTCTCTCAGACACCCTGAAGAGCTCACGCTGCAGTCATTTTTGATATACCAATAGAAGTAAACGCATCAGATTTAAAGAAAACAAAGAGTGTGGGGGTTAACACAGCAAGAACGTCCTCGTTTTGAATCCACTGGATGGCTGGTGCAAAGTTTTCATGTTCTCCCCATGCCTGCGTGGGTTTTCTCTGGGTACTCTGGATTACTCTGGGTTACTCCCACGCTCTGAAAACATGCATGTTAGGTTAACTGGAGAATTGGCTGGGAGTGTTCGTTTTTCTCCGTGTTAGCCCTGTGACAGACTGGCGGCCTGTTGGGGGTGCACCGTTCTTTTTGTCCTGTGACTGCTGGGATGGATAGCCCCACCCCACCCAAAAAAATGTGAGGCTCAAAAATGGATAAATGAATAGAAGAAAACACTTGAGCAGATTAGAAATTATGCCAGATGGCAGCAGTTTTATTTATGTCCATACAGCAGAAGGTTGCTAACTATTACTGGTTTCACATGATGTGCCAGGCACACTAACTTTCCCTCCATAGTCTTTGGAAGTTATTCTGCTCTGATAGCAAGTCTGCAGTCATGTGATTTAGTATTTATTTGGTCTATATTTAAAAAAATAAAATAAAAAGTTGCAGTTCCAGTTGCCAATAAGGAATAAAGTTTTGTTTTTGTTTTTTAATATCAGTGGATGTTTTCAGTCTTAACTTGCAAAAGTTTGTTTCAAGGGTGCTCGCTGGTCCAACATTTTGCAGGATATTTGAAAGTGACTTTATTTTAAATTGTTACGTATTAGGACCATGATATGGCATGATGACTAAGTTTTTGTCTTCGAAGGATTCACTAACTTGCAATTTGTTAAAGCACTTGTCTACAATCTGACAATTTCTGTGCTTGATTATGTTTGCCTTTCTACAGATGTGTAAAAGTTAACCTCTAGATCATGTCTCGTGTACACCAGCAAAGGTGCTTTTTTCTTCTTTGTAAACATACTGCAAGTAAATGCCTTTATATTCCAGCTCACTCTTTTCTCTCTGCTCTTCACAAAAATCACACATTGATAGCTCATATATATATATCAAGTCACAATTAATTACATCTAATAGAGAATACTTAATGTCTATACCTGTTATTGACAGCACTGTGATAGTTTTACAATATGCATATACAACACAGGTTATATCTAATAACAAACTGTTACAGTAAGCACTGTCATTGATGACCGAACAGTCACAGTGACAGCATTTTAAAACACAAGCCATGATTGTTTTGTTTTTTTAAACTTTGTTCCTGCTTCTGGCATGTCAAATATCTTTCATTAAAGAGACCATATACCGAGTGCAATTATTAAAGCTCAGTGCATGGCTACAGGCTACCATGAACATAACATATGTAGCTTTGTCAAAATATACACTCATGTGTTACTTTCTTTAGATGCATCTTGCTAGTACTGGGTTGGACCCCTTTTTTACTTTCAGAGCTTCTTTAATTCTTCATAACAGAGGTTCGACTGCTGGAAACATTTTTAAGAAATTTTGGGCCATATTGACATGACGACATCACACAGTTGTGCAGATTTGAGAGCCACAGATCCATCATGTGAAGCACCCGATCCACCACATCCGAAACGTGCTCTAGTGAACTCATTGTCATTGTAGAAGAAACCAGTTTGAGGTGATTTGAGCTTCGTAACATGGTGCATTATTCTGCTGCAAGCAGCCACCAGAAGATAGCTACACTGTGGTTATAAAGGGACGGACATGTTCAGCAATAACACCCAGACTGTGGCATTTAAATGATGCTTAGTTGTTACTAAGGGGTCCAAAGTGTGCCAAGAAAATATCCCTTCACCATTACACCACCGGCAGACTGAACAGTTACACGGCAGGATAGATCCGTGCTTTCATGTTGTTTATTCTGACCCTACGCTCATCAGACCAGACAGCGTTTTTCGAATCCTTTGTGCTTTGTTTTAGGCGAACTTCACTTTCCTGTTCTCAGCTGTCAGGAGTAGCATACGGTGTGGTCTACTGCTGCTGTAGCCCTTATGCTTTGTGGTTCCATGTTCAGAGATGCTCTTTTGCATACCTTGGTTTTAAGGAGTGGTTATTTGAGTTACTGTTCCCTTCCTATCAGGTCTAAGCAGTCCAACTATTCTCTTTTCCCATTCTAATGTGCATTTTGAACTTCATCAGGTCGTCTTCATCTCTAATTGCCAAAATGCATTGAGTTGTTGCCATGTAATTGGCTGATATTTGTGTGAATGTACAGTTGAAAAGTGTACCTAATAAAGTGACCAGTGGGTGTATAACCTAAATTCAGAAGTAATATTCATGATCTGCTGCATCTAACATATTCTCTCAAGGGCATGAATAATAAAAAATAAGAGTTTTAGTACACATATTGGAGTGGATCACAGCTGCTACAGCGAGCAGTTCAGAGGAAACGGATAATATTCAATTCTCAGATTATCCATTGGGGGTCCCTCTAGCCCTGTCTGTAAGTCACCAGCTTGTAAGACTGCTTTTGAAGTAAATGTGACACTTCTATATCGGAGGAAACATGTATTGTTAAGCAACACTGGCTGTAGATTACATCAGCCAGTTTATCTGAATACATTTTTGAATGCATTTTTCAAATGTATAAGAAGAGCTACATTTACATGATCACAAGTTCAGGCATATTCATTTGTGATTTTTTTAACCAGCTACTTGGGGATTGTACCTTTACAAAGGGATAAGTTGAGAATATCAGGTAGTAAACCAAATTAAGAGGGGAAAGACCCCACTGTTGACAGCTGTGACATAACATGTAACAAAACTTCAGTCAGTGACTTGAAAAAAAGAAGATATCATGAAACTAATAACCATATGCACCACAAGTATCATCATTTTAATGTTTTTTGAATCACACAGGTGCACAGTCAGTAACTTTTTAAATTAATGACATGTTGATGATATCAGACAAATGAGACATATCTTACAAATTTAAGTGACAGTTCAAGCGTCCATAAAGCTTCTACTTACAATGTACAGTACTTAAAAGGATGTGTTATATTTGCAAAAGTTTATTGTTCAAAAACCCATCAAATTTATACAGTTATGAGGGGAATTCTTACCAACTTCCCCTTAGCCAAATTTACCTCTTTTCACAAGTCATTTACAACTAATATCTTAATTGCTGCATTTGCATCCACTGTATAGGTGGACTTGAGGTCAATGTTTCTCTGTTTAAGCTTTAATAAATGACACACAAAACATAAAGACTGTTTTTCCGTCTAGTCATCCTATGCTTAAAGATCATACAAAGGCTGGGGGGATACAGACACAGAAATAGCAGCAAGAAAGAAAAATAAGTGTAAGGGTTACAATTTCTGATGAGTCAGAAAAATGTTCAAAAATGAAGATTCGTTTCATCATTAAACTGTAGAAAATTTGGGTTGAATTTATATACACAGAACTTTCAATATGATTAAATTAAAAATAAATAAATGTAGGAGCTTTCTGATACATTTCTTTACATGTGGCCAGGCAGGGATAGCTTGTACGAAATCTCGCGATAAGTCCGCGTCAAGGGGAGTGTCAAATTCCAAGAGAGAGGAGAGGGGAGTCAGAGAGAGGGGCGCGAGGGTGAGTTTGTAAACACTTTATTAACCTTTAAATTCACCATAGATTAGTCGAGTATAGTAAATGATTACAATGTCGCGCTCGACACGACACTTTTCAGTGTTTGTTGACGTTAAAACGACACGTCTATGTAGTTGTCAAAACTGTTGTGGGAGCTACAACGTTTCATTCGGACCCACTGTGTCTCGCTTTGCACTCAAGTGTCACTCCGCCAACCAACTAAGTGCTAGCCTTTTCAGCTTTTGTTATTCTAAATACCCGAAGTGTACTTTGAAATACAGCAATTCACGTCGGATGTTATTAAATTGATTTTAATATATGTCTGTTGTCATGGCAGAAAGTGGTAGCAAGTACTGCTATCACTCACTTTTTAAGTGTGCGCTCGGCCTGTTGTTAACGCTAGCCACATTAGCTAGCCATTAGTTTTGCGTTGATAGGAAAAAAAAGTTGATTTCGACATTTTAGCCAATCAGATTCAGCTGTCCGATGTTATTGACAGGGTTTAAACCTATGAGTGCCTTAGAAGTCGCTAACTGACGCTCTCGTGGCCAATTGCTGAACAGTATAGGCGGCATTGTTACGGGAAAAGGCTGGGCTTATGTACCCGTACGTAGCCAGAGGTAATGGAGGCTAAAAAAGACAAACCTTTTCGACACAGTCAGCGGTGTCTTCACAAAGGAACTAAAGTTTGTGGAACTTTGGGAATTCAACTTGAAATTATCGTCGTTTATATGGGCGAATATGTGGAAAAAAGCGCGCTCGTGTAGTTTTTTTTGGCGGTAGGATATATTGCGATAATTTGGGTATGCAAGAAAACCTAAAAAAAAAAAAAAAAATACCAATGATATCCACAGTATTGCAATTTGAACTGCTGAACGCCCCACGATCCATGTCTCCATCCATGTCAACACCTTCCTGAGAAATGTAGGTCATGTTTTTGGCAGAGTTGTGCATCATTCCTTCACTAAGAGAAGTGTTAGAACAGAGGAAACTACACTATGTCTTGTCCAACCAAACATCTTGCATTACTCTTCAGTAATTGCATGTATTTGAAGTTGGACCCAACACAAATGTTCTTTGCAGGTTGAAAATTAAACTTTCTTTTTTTTTTTTAAAGTGTATATTGCATGCTTTTAGGTATTTCTGTTGATTAGATTAGTTAAGTAATGATTGGCTTGAAAGTGTTGTAGAGCATGAGTAAAAGCTACTGGCTACATTTTAATGTGGTCTTCTTTTTGAATTTATAGTTGTAAATCTATATTTGCTTGTTAAAGTTGCAGACCACAATCAAATCTACAAAATGTCTCTGATTTAATTTTAGGAAGCTCCCTTGAGTCCATCCTGTATTGTCCTGCATCGACAGTGATTTAGCTTTCAGGCCTTGTTGGTTATGCAGAAGTAGGAATAGGATTTCATTTGTTCCATTTACTAAATCTTGTGCTCACTTTGCTTACATAAACAAAACACTTTGGTTCTTGCACACACCCAGCCATAAACCTGGATGTCCTGTCTCAAATGCTCACGCACCTCACCTCTGATCCCATAATTATCCAAGCACATATTTGATTTGCATTTTTTTCTTTCACGGTTTCTTTTTTTATCCCTCTCCCTTCCAGCCCCCTTTAGTTATTTTTCTCTTTGTGGGGTCTCCCTACCCTCTGGCAATTTAAGCCCCAGATTCCACAGTCATGGCTGCAGTGCAAGCTATTAATACAGTTTGTTTAGTCAGTTTCCTAGCAGGCGGCATCAAACACTGGATGGCTGTGGCTGATTATAGCTGGGACTTGTTCCCTTACACCTGCTGAGTCGGAGAAATCCAAGTTAATGTTGGGACTTTGGCATCGACTCAATGAGAGAGACAGAAATGAGAACGCTCTGAGTGCTTCCATGTCACCTTGGATGAAAGGAGGTGAAAATACTTGATATCAAAACCTGTAATTAATATCAGTGATGTGCATCAGGACTGATGTAACGAGTTGACTGATTATCTTGCATGAAATTGGGGGTCTGCATGAAGTAGATATTTGAGGGTACAGGAAAACTTTAGTGAGACACTTCTGACAGTCGCAACATTAATTTAACTGTATCATTTCTACCTGTATAAATATAAATCTAGGCGGTAATTATGGATGGCTTCTTAATGTGAAGCCAAGTAAAAGATGCTGAAGAAAAGACCTTTACACATCTGTTTTAATCAGTTTAAGCAATTGGTTGGGGCAGCTATGAAAACAAATGGTGTTTTCCACCCCTGTCATCTGGAATTTATGGTGGATTTTCCACAAAATCAAATCCCACATTTCATGTTGGTGCCAGCCAGCCAAGTTAATGTCTAGCATGTCTTTAGTAAGATGTAAACTTTGAAATCTGTTCCTACTCCTGATGCCAGATGTGTCCATTTCCTCAAACAGTCCACACCCTCGGTATAACGAGCTAGATGGAGTATCTCGTTTGCAGACACGTCTGCCCAAATAGACTCAGTAGATTGGAAGTACTTTGTGAGGGGCCTTACACTGACCTGTTGCCTGCAAGAAATCAGACTTCTCTGTTTCATGGGTTCTTTGACGTGTGCAGAGAGGGGCAGCGTTTGCCTGCAAATATGATGCAGACCCCTTTTCTCATGAAGCAGAGAGACGCAACCGTTAGGTCTGTTACAAGCTAAGCTTCATGGGAGAGCGTCTTATTCCAGCGCAAGGCTTCGGTAATCACGCGCTGGCTCAGGGACTGCAGAGGGAGAGATGGAAGGAGGAAAAAATACTGACTTCAACATTGGGAAAACTTTCAGACATTTATGCCTCGCCAAAAAAATGAATAATCTGTCCCACTCAATAATGTTAAATGACATGCACAACACATGTTAGAGGTACAGCCGAGGTTGATGTGGTCAGTAACTCAGAAATAGTGAAATGCTAAACATTTTTAATTTGTCTTTTCTTTCCAGTTTGTCAAATACCTCTATGTACTAAGCAACTTTTTAATTCACAAACAAACTTTTAACAGCTCAAAAGTAATGAGACAGCGATGTTACTATACTCCTCTCAACAGATTTCTCCTCTTTGGTTTTTGGCCCCTTTCACCTGACGAGCATGGACATATCCATACTCTCCATACCTGTTGAAAATTTGTCTATGCTTTGCTGCAAACAAGATTCAAATCCTTATATCCCAGGTGAACGTGTTCTTTCATAACATCTCTGCCCTGTTGGGCCATGGACCTGAGACGTCTGGGAATGTCTCGTGCCTTCTCATTGGATGACTTTGGCGATGTGATCCCTTGGGCCGTATGGGTAGCTGTGTGGTGTGGTGTTTGCTCCTGTGCATCCCGCAGCTGCTCAATCAGCTTAGGATGTTGGAAGTTGTACTCATCAGTTTTTGCATGGTAGTGGGTGCATTGTCCTGCTGAGTGAGGAATCGGGCGAGGACGAGTGAAGTTACCATAAGGGGGGTTGTCACAAAAAAAAAAACCTGTGCTCAAAATTAATATTAAATTAAGATACTCGTTTGCAAGAGTATCAATACAAACAGTGGTGTCTTTGCATCCTCCAGCTGACACACAACTGCACGCAGCACCGTTGTAGTCAGGCCCACAGCTCCTCCCCTCACTAACAGATGAAGTAGTTATTGTCCATAATACCGTAGAACACTTTAGAAGGAATTTCAGAGGTCAGTAAAGCTCCAGTTTCAACAACATTGAAATATTAAACAGTTATCTAACCAGCACACATGGTAATGATAGCTGGTTAACTATTAGTAATTGCCCCATAGCCACATTAGTAATATGTTATCATTAACAGATGATAGTCCACTGTAGTCAGACAAAAGATGAATAATTATTGCAGGCTGAATGGGCCGCGGATGGAATATTGAGCTGTGACAGAGTGGATTACAGACACATGGAGAACTGGGCATTTTGCTGGCTTTGCAGAGCAGTTGGGGAAGCATAGTTGAACTGAGCAGAGAGTCCAGAGTGTGGAGAACTAATTGGAGCAAATAGAGAGTGAAATCTGGAGCAGTGCAGCAGAATTGGACGGGTTTCAGTCTTGAAGAGCAAAGCTGAGTATGTGAAGAGCTGCAGACTGAGGAGCAGTGTGAACTGTATTCAACATCTGCTGCCGGCAGATGTGGACCAGATGAGAAACTTGAGCTTTTTTTTTTTTTTTTTTTTAACAAATGTTTATTAAAATCTGTTTCTTGTTTTGTTGTAGCCAGCTGTGAGGTCAGTTTTAAAATCCAATCAAAGACCGGTTAAGTCTTTCACAATTTTTGTTCGCGAAGATAATTTCATTACAGATTGTGAAGGTTAAAGAAATTTAATTAAATAATCCATAAAACTAATAAAACCTTTAAATTTGATCTAAAATACTTATTTTGCTAAGTCTAACTTAACCTTTTTCAACTTAAATTTTCCCAAATTTAACTTTTTCAAGATATCACTACTTTGCCATTACTTGTGTAGTTACAGGATGCAGAAAATCTTCCCTGTTGTATTGAAAAGGGTATCGAATATTTTTCTGTGTACAAGTGTTGAGTTTGAAATTATAGTATCATGACAACTTTAGACTGCCTCAGTTCTTAGTTGGTTGGTATGTGTCACAATAACATGTATAAATGCATAATACATAAATAACAGGGGCAGCAGCAGAACGTTTTGTTGTAATGAAATAATGTATAATGTTATTCACTTTGCCTGCCAGTGGTTTTAAAGTACTGCTCAACTGGTCTGGTCTTGAAAGACCTGTGATTGGCCCATCGGCTATATTTTCTAAATATATGTTTTCTCAAGCTGGAAAACAGCAAAGGCGCAGGAGTTTTGCTCTTGCTTTTTGAATTGCAATAAACTGAAAGATAATTATGGACTGTCAGCTGATGGTAAAAACAGAGAGTCTACCCCGGCTTCAAATCTGCATTTTTTTTAAAGTAAAAGTTTAAGAGGTGAATCACAAAAGACATCCTAGGGCTTGTGTTCAATCACAAAAGTCTGACAACATTTTTGCTCAAGAGCTGGAGGACATAGAGTATAATATATACAGTATATTACGTAAATACCAGTGAGTGGCTTTATTTTTCCTTTGTCTACATGTGAGTTGTGTCTGCGTGTGTACATAACAAAGTCCTCGATGCATGATGGTAGTTGGTGTATTTTCAGTGGGACAGTGTTGTGTAATAGCTGCCAGACGTCACTCTGGGCCAGCTGAGAATGCTAAAACATTCATGTCCGTTGCCTCTACCCCCTCCCCCCTCCCCTCCAATTTCCCGATTTAAATTTAATGAGTTATTTTTCTAAACTTCCCAGTTTGTCTCCACGTGCAGTGTTGTTCAGCTGTGCAGAGCAGCGCAGGGTGGGGGTGGGTTGGTGGCATTAGAGATTGAAGCAGTATGCTTGCACAGCCTTTTTTTTTTTTTTTTTTTTTTTTTGCCACTTCAGGAGAAGAAAACAAATAAAACATGCACATATTTAACTCTCAACAACAGCATTTAATAAGAAGGTGAGAGGGATGTTGTGTATTTAGGTATTTTCAGTAGATTAAAAGGGCCAACAGTGCTGCCCACATATGCCTCTATTTTTACTTACTTACTTTACAAAATACTTGCGCTGTGTTAATAGTACACTAAAACTAAAATCCTGGGGCACATTTATTAGAAGTAAAGAAATACAAAAAGGCGTGATTATGCCCTGAAATATTTTTGAAATAATGGTTATCTTTTGATGAACTTTTTTATGTTTAATGTGCTTTTTTATAAGTCATGTTAACAACCAGCTAGCAAAAGGTAGCTACACCCTAGCAATATATACATATTGTTTAAAAAACTATACACAATTTAAACTACTTACTAATATAACATTAAACTGTGGTTAAATGGTCATGTTTCAAAAAAACTTGTTAGTTTTAGCTATGTCAAATTACCTTAAAACTCTTCATCCTGCTTCTCAGGAGCTGAACCATCCACCTTAAGATTGCAAAATTTCATAATATTTAAAATATAAGTTTCAGATGTTCATGTAGAAGTAGTAAGATGACCTGGAGAACAAATTGAAGCGAGGTCAATGGGAATGTGTCCAGTGCCAGAGATCTGTCGTGTGGAGTCACATGAAAACCTTCATAAAGTGAATGAGGACGTACTTAACCTTAGATTGCATGTGCGTGCACAGAGAAACAGCTGACTCAGAGAGCGGGAAACATTGAATGAGGGGTACAAGAAGGGGAGGGGAGGCAAGGTGGCAGAGAGGTGAGGAGAGAGTGGTAATGAGAGAAGGAGGGATTGGAAGTGAGGAAAAACGAGACAGGGAAAGAGAAGGAGACGGAGATGTCTTTGTGTAAACGCTAGCTGCCGTCCTCTCGTGTAAGCAGGCTCCTCATTGGCCAGCCCGAAGCCCCCGTGTGTGTGAAGGAAGTATCACCAGGGAAACTTCTTCTCGCTGCCACTGTGCGTGTTTTCCTCCTTGCCAGGGTTATTTTTAAATAGCATTCGGCTTCCTGCTCAGACTAAAGACTACAAGCCACAGCATCTCTGTTTTGTTGTTTTCAGGATTTTGCCAGTACACACACCAAAAAAAAAAAAAAAAAGCTGCAACAATGTTCTCTTCTTCTCCTCTACCACAGTTACATTGCAAGCTCTTTGCAAAAATGGGGGACGACCGACCTTTCGTGTGCAATGCTCCTGGATGCGGACAGGTAAGTCCTCTGTTTTCATGTCCTGCTCTCTGTGGTAGTAATCTTTGCCTTTTGTAAATGCTCAGCAAAGGTCAGTGCTGCACTTCACAGTATTGTTCTTCTCGAAGAAAACTATATGAAACCAAAAAATAAATAGACATTCTTTTTGAGAACGCGCTGGTTTTAATGTAGCGCTATATACAACAACCCTGAAAAGATACGTTCTCACTGCAAGCGTAAACTGACATATTTATGCAACACTTATAATTAACATCACACCGATGACATTCATGCTAGCATGCCGTTTGTGAGACAATGCTGTCTCCTTTTGCAATGACTCACTGGAAGCTCCAGTGAGTAATCAGAGCACCGTTATTGTTTCAACCTGTCACTGCTGACTTCTAAGCGCCTGCAGACACAGGTTTGAGCCGAGGCAGTGACTCAGCTGAGTGCCAGTAGTGCACTCACATGCCTGTTACGTGGTGTTTCGACGAGGCTTGGCTTGATATCATAGAATAGAAGAAGGGAGAAATTAAAAAGGAGTCTGTTCTTAGACTCATGATTATTCAACACAGGAAATCATCATGTCTGATGCTGTGTTCATTTGGGTGTGATATCCTTAGAGCTAGTAGTGAAATGCCTCCTGGGAATCTGAAGGAAGAAAGTGTTTATGGGTTTACGCAACATTTAGGATTCTTGGGACTTCTTCCATGCTCTGATCAGAAGAATGGGATTGTGGTTTGAACAGCAGTCATGTAAAGCAGTTGAACATGCATAGTCGATAAATAAGTGATGACGAGTTGTTTGGTAATTTTCTTTTCAGAACATCGCAGACATCTAGGGACCCTTCCTTTGTCTTTCTTTACATGTTTTTGTGATGTAAATACTCTGCATATTTCATTGGTTTGATTATTAATTTATTTTACTGCTTAAGCAACAGAGACCTAAAGAGGCAAAGTGATGTGGATGACAGTGCTGGTCTGCAGCTGTGTCACTCTCAAAGCATTGTTTTAGAGCCAAACTGTTGTATAAACAGGTGTGGGATGGTAGAGTGGTGCTAGATGTTTGGGTATGTTGTCAGTATCGCAGTGCCACCTCATTTTAGAGAACGCGTACAAGGTTATAAACAAACAGTTTTCTTTCTTTTATTTTGGTTGAATCTATGTCAGAGGGGAAGAAGAAGAAGTGAATGCAGAAGAAATGCAAAACAAAAACAATAAGAAGAAAAGAAATCACATTTGTTTGGCATCTTTTAAGAAACACAGTCACTTTACACACACTATCTGATATCACTGTGTTGGTGTTTCTATATCATGATAATTATGTTAGAATAGCATTATCCAAGAATTTGGCTAATGATTATATATTTATTCTGTTGTACGAAAAAATAAAGAAAACACTTGAAATTCTTACAATTTTTTCTGGAACAGAATTTTATATAAACAAAGAGAAAAACATTTGTCTTTTTTCCCCACATTGCAAAGCTGTGATATCACAACAACATGATCGTTCAGTCGCACTGCTGATCCTGATCTAAAGCCTGAACCATGAAATAATTGCCAGAAAATTACAATTTTTTGGAAATTGAGTGTTTATTGAACTTTCTGATGAGATAAAAAAAATAATTTGCATGTATTAGCTTTAATTTGTAGAAACTGTGTATTAAATATGATACCATTGGCTTTAAAGCGTTAAGATAATGCAGGAACCACACCAACACGGGGATATCAGATGCACTTGCTTTACACACACACACACACACACACACACACACACACACACACACACACACACACACACACACACACACACACACACACACACACACAAGTCAAAGGCATCAGTGAAATTAAAAACAACAACAACAAAAAACCAGGTGAAATTGAATAAAGTTGTCATGGTACACATGTAACAACTTCTCGCTGGTTAAGATTACAGATTTTTTTGGGGAGTCATGTTTGTGATCACTTAACTCTAATATTACTTTCTTTTAGCTCGGTTTTCATCTCTGCCTACTCCTGAGAGAAAAATGTGGCTCTGTAGCTGATAATGAATCCACTTTCTTAACAAGCTAAATTAAGTGTTTCTGCAGTTAGTGATGGAGCCACGTCATCAGATTTTTGGTAACCAGGGTTGAGGGTTTTTTTTGTTTGGTTTTTTTTTCTTAAACCAAAACAACAAAAGACAAAATCTCAGTTTAGTGCTCTGCAGGTTTCTTACCACAAGTGGTCCAGCTCACATGCCACAGCAGTTAAAACAGGAGTAATATACAAATATTGATAGACACAGGCTTGGTGTTATCTTAACAAGCAAGTAAATGGAAATACAGTCTAAAATTGGCAACAATTAAATTTCCGGTGACAAGGCATTTGATTTGACGGTTTCCACTACTCTGTGGTAGTGGTTGGTATTAAAAGCATTGAGGTTCAGTACTCTATCCTGTACATTTGCCAGCACCTTCATTATATGTTTATACATTTTCTGGCCTTTAATTGCGATTTGCTGCTAATTATTGTATCCTTTATGTCCAAATACTGTGTTAATGCTGCCCTTTTATATGCAACAGTTGTCTTCTGGGAAAGTCTGAATCATGCCCATAATAGAACAAGGATGATTGATTCCTGGCTTTGCTCAGGATTTTCCTTTTACCAAGTTAACAACAACAACAACAAAAACAGCAACAGCAGCCCCCCTATTATATGATGCCCAGTATTTATTGTGTGGGGAGGAGTAATTCTAGCTGCCATTTTCTCATACATGGAGATTAGTTGGAGATAGTTTTTCTCCACAAGATCTAGCAGCCTTGTTCAGAGGAATGAGACAGATGAGACACGTATTGGTGATGCTCCTGGTCGGGCTAAAAATAAGCCCCCCGACACTTGACTGTGTTTCCACTTCACTCTCACGACTGAACTCGCAACTGCAACACGGCGCCCTAAAATAGGCCTCAGTGAATGGTGAATAGGCTGGTGCCAGAGCCAAGATTATTCCTCCTACGTCTCTCGAGTGAATCACCTCACCACTTCTCAAAAGAAGTTCCATGTCTCTGAGGATGGCTGTTAATGGCGTCCTCTGTGCGGTCAATTTGAGCTAACGCCAGGCTACTTGTAGCTTAAGCTGCAAGCACCCAAAAGGAAGTAACAGAATTCAGACTTTCTTTTATCGTTACAGACTCACAGTTCATACTTGTGTTTTACACACTAATTCATTAGACAACACCAAGTTACGTGAGCAGCTATTTCTGCAGCTTTTGTGGTCAGTTCTGTCAATATATTGTTTTTTTCCCTCTTCCTTTATTTTTGTTTATATATACTTCTCTATCAAGTTGTTGACATTTTCACCTTTTTGTCACGTACTGGGTCCTCCATAGACTGCATGTGTTGGCCACAAAAGATTATCTATCGCTGATTTTAGCAATAGAATATACAGGATGTCTCTTCAGAACGCAGTTGCCGTTTGTTTTAGGCTAATTCAATGTTCAACGTTCACTTTCGTCTTGTTCACTTTTCCAGAGGTTTACCAATGAGGACCACTTGGCAGTACACAAACACAAACATGAGATGACGCTGAAATTCGGACCAGCCAGGACTGATTCGGTCATTATTGCAGGTACTCTCGTCCGTGTGAGACAGACGTTCATCTTCACTGTGTTTTTAAATGTCGTCCCCCAGCATTCAGATGAACAATATTTACCCTAACGTCAGTGTGCGCCAACACTAGATATCACATGGGCTTTTATATTCAGTGTAAGTGTGAACTAACGGTGGTGTTGTTACTTTGAATAGTTATATCTGCTCATTACATTTTCCTAGACCAGACACCTACTCCCACTCGTTTCCTAAAGAACTGCGAGGAGGTTGGCCTGTTCAATGAGCTGGCCAGTTCCTTTGAACAAGATGATGATGAGAAGAGGGCCAAGAACTCTGTAAGCAACACTTGTGGTTGATGATTTTATCTTCTTTTATCTCTGCGCTTGTGCATGACCGTGTGCATGACCATGTGCATTACAGTGTACAGTAACCGAAGAAATTTTCTACAGAGACTTGACATGACCGAAAAAATATCATTTTACTTCCTTCTTTCTTATCTCAAGTATTAATTCAGTCAAAAAAATTACGAACTTGAAATTCCTGCCTTGCACACAGTCTGTGTATTGTTAGCATTTCGGTTATTGCAGCAGTCTCTTTTTAAACGGTTTGGTGTTTTATTGCGCTTTATATGCGTTTCAGAGCTGGGGTTGTGGCTGTTTAGTTTATGTGATGAATGCCCACTTCCCTTTTTTTTTTCTTTTTTTAATATACTTCAGTCTATATGTAGTGTAAGCCTATTCTCTTTATCTGTAACTCATTTTTCAGCTCCCTGCTTCGAACTCTGTGGCTTTGGACATGAGCCTGCAGACGCCATCAGAAGTGAAGGTGAAACAGGAGGCACCTGTAGAAGTTGACTCTTCACCACCAGGCAGCCCTGAATCCTCATCTGGGAAGTCGGACAGCAACAGGGAGCCTATAGTTAAAGGAAAGGTACAAGAAAACCTGATAAGGGGGATTGCATAGGCGTGTAGAGAAGAGGGGAGTATCTCTAAGTGATGTTGCAAGTAATTCATGATACTCGCGGCTGCAGTGGTTACAGAAATTTATTGTGGGGTACAAATGATGTGTGACATAAAAGCCTAATTTATTTTATTTTATTTTTTTATTTTGTAGGACACACCACCCAGGAATTCAGCCCCTACCCCGACTATTGTGCGTCCAGGTTCCCTCCCACTACATTTGGGCTTTGATGCTCTTCAGCCCACCATGCCATCACCCACCTCCGTCATCACACAGGCTCCACCCTCAAATCGTACTTTGGGGTAAGTCAAGTTCCAAATCCTTTGGTTGGCCTTTGCTAACCGCTTTAAGCTAAATCTGCAACTTAAAATAAATGCTTGTCTAGCTGAAAAAACATGTTTTGCAAACAATGTGACAACATCTCATGTTCTTGCAAGTGAACCTTTAATATCAAAGATGCCATCATGTTCTTTCTTTCGTTCTTTTTTTTGTGGGCCCGACGGGTCAGCCATAGTGAAAACCAACCAAAAGCTGTGCTCTACTGACAAAAAATTATGCCAGTTTTGATCTTGTGAAATAGGATGTAAAGTTTTGCGACAGTATTCATGATTAATAAAAAAGATATGCCGCTTTAAAAGGAACTATTGAATTTGTTTTTCCTGTTACAGACACTACAAAATAGGTGTCAGAATTACCAGCTGTTGCAGTTTTCCCTTGTAATCACACATTTCTTTATATTCATATACAGATATGTAGATGTGTAGAATGTCAATTACTGTACGGGCAACTATAGCCTGCAACATGCAGCACAAAACCCAAGCCTGCAACACGATTCTTCCTTATGTCTGCAGCAATATTATATCCATAGGATCTATAGCAATTATAAATAGAAAATCTGATAAAGTAATGTTTATATTTGCTGTTGCATCAGTCAAGTTATGCACTATTACGGACGCTGCACGGTGTTTCAGACAAAAGTCGACAACTTCACACATTTGTGAAAAATAGCTGCAGAGAGGGTAAAAATCCCTTGCTTGTCACACTCAAGGTTTCGAAGGAAGTCGTAATATAAGTCTTAACTTTTTATCTTTTTTTTTTGGACATGTAAAATGTGAAAAAGCACTAAACTGGTTAAAAACTGGTATTAGAGGGAATGCATATATGTTAAATCATAATTTGGAGAGTGTTTGCATTCAAATATATTTGTGTTTTGACAGAATTGGTGATTCAAGCTAAGATCAAACTATTTGGCGTCATCAATATCAGAGCTAGTATAGTTTTGTATTTTCTTTTCTTTCCATTTTGATGTTTTGTTTTTCCATTCGGTTTAGTTTCAGTTTGTTTCCACACTGGGTTTTCTTGTCACAGTTTCGTTTCTATTCTTTGAAAATGTTTAGTTTTAGTCTACTTTGTATAATTTTTCATTTTTTAGTAGATGGATTAATAGATATTATAATAATAAAACAAAACTATACAAAGTCTCAGTAAACATGACCTATAGTGCTTCATCAGGGAGGTTGTAATAGTTTTTTTTTTTTTTTTTTTGCCAAACTAGCAAACAGTAAAACTATGTTTCAGTTTGAGCTTAGTTTAAATATTCGTATTTATTTTTCAAGTTTAGTTTTCAAATTGTATTTTTTACTGGATTATAATATTGTGTTACACACGTGAACCCAGTTTCGTCATTTGATTGTAGCTGACTCTGAGAGGAAAAAAAATACAATTTAGTTCATGAATCTACAAAATATTTTCTCATCATTAAGTGATGGACTGCATGTTCTATTTCTTAAAAAGCATAATTTAAAATTAATTAACAAACACAAGAGTGAATCTCCTGTTCTTATTTGTCCTCTGCTGTCTGTCTCTCCAGTTCACCGACCAGCCATTACCCTATGATGATGCTTCCTTCTGGTCAGGCTGTGCCTGTGCTGCCTGGTCCTGTTCAGATGCCTTCTGTCATTAATGTAAGGCACACTAACAGTCTAAGTATGTTGTAACTTAACTTTATAACTTAGGTTAAAACTAAACCAACTTCTATGCATTTGTGCCTCATATTTGATCTCCAGCTGGCTCGACCCATGTGCATGGTACCCAACATTCCTGGGATCCCTGGTCCTCCTCTGGGAGGCAGCAGCAGCGGCTCCAACTCCCCCTCTGGCTACAGCATCCACTCAGAGGCCAAGATGGTCAGCACTAGATTAGCTCTCTATTTTTATCTATTTATCTGTTCTTTTTGTCTCCATCTTCACCCTCCAGCCTTCCGCTGCACAGGCTTAGGTCCTTCGTCATATGATCTTTTACTGTGGTTGCTTGTTTATGTAACCCTTTCACCTGACAACACAATTTGCACTCAATTTATGATAGTGCAATGCACACACAGAGATTCATGCACAGTTTCCACCTTGTAGCTGTGTCCCAGATAAAACAGAGAGTGCAGTCATTGTTCATGGTATTTAAAACATATAAAGTATCCCCTTTAGCACATTCCTCTGTTTACCCTAGGCCCTCACTCCTTCAGTCGTAAGAAGATGATCATCAGTGTAATTAAAGACTAATTTTTGTTTGGGTTTTTTGTTTTTATTTGGGGTTGGGGGGTTTTTCGGGCTGATGTGCAGAATCTTTCTGTTCATGGCTCTCCTAATACAATATGATCATTATCAAGAGGTTGCTGTATATGTATAACATTTGACCGCTTGTGTACCTTCAGGGCTGCAGTCATTTCTTTTTTTAAATCATCACTGTGAGCTGAATTATTCACAATTTAAATCAAACATGATCAAAATCCAGCAACATCATCCGAAAACTGCCGCAGGAACATATAAAGCCCCCAGATCTGAATGAAGGAGGTCACATGAATCTGTTGCTGAAGACAGTTCAGAGAGAGCACATCTGTAAATGATCTCCTCGGAGAGAATCAGGCTTCTCCAGTAGTGTGATCAACAACTTTAAAACATGCCAAAGATGGGTAACTAATGTCTTGTCCAGGTTGTTATTGCAAAGTGTGAATCAGTTAATGTTGACCCGGCACAGTGAAATTATATAAATGCTGTTGGGACTGATTCAGACATGCTTTCTATGACTTGTAGATTTCTACAAAGTTACAATGAAGTTTTTCATGATTGTTTTCTTTTGTTTTTTTAATTCCTCTGGCTGTTATTGATGTTGCTTATTTGACTGTTGGTCTGTAGCGTCTGAAGGCTGCGCTGCAAAGCCCATCAGGACAGAGTATGGGGATCATGGCCATGGGCAGCAGCCCCATGGTACCTCAGAAGGCAGAACAGAGTCAGCTGCTTGTCCAGCAGCCAGACGCACCATCACCTGCACAACCTCAGGTACTCTATGTTAAGTATAAATTCCTGACTGTAACATGCTTTTTTTCATCCATACAAAATATGCTTTAAACTTGGATTAAAGATGATCACATCTAAGTCATCTAAACTTTCTTTATTATACAGTGGCTTGCAAAAGTATTCGGCCCCCTTGAACTTTTCCACATTTTGTCACATTACAGCCACAAACATGAATCAATTTTATTGGAATTCCACATGAAAGACCAATACAAAGTGGTGTACACGTGAGAAGTGGAACGAAAATCATACATGATTCCAAACATTTTTCACAAATAAATAACTGAAAAGTGGGGTGTGCGTAATTATTCAGCCCCCTGAGTCAATACTTTGTAGAACCACCTTTTGCTGCAATTACAGCTTCCAGTCTTTTAGGGTATGTCTCTACCAGCTTTGCATATCGAGAGATTGAAATCCTTGCCCATTCTTCTTTGCAAAACGGCTCAAGCTCAGTCAGATTAGATGGACAGCGTTTGTGAACAGCAGTTTTCAGATCTTGCCACAGATTCTCGATTGGATTTAGACACCAGACAGGTCAGGGATAAAGTTATTGAGAAATTTAAAGCAGGCTTAGGCTACAAAAAGATTTCCCAAGCCTTGAACATCCCACGGAGCACTGTTCAAGCGATCATTCAGAAATGGAAGGAGTATGGCACAACTGTAAACCTACCAAGACAAGGCCGTCCACCTAAACTCACAGGCCGAACAAGGAGAGCGCTGATCAGAAATGCAGCCAAGAGGCCCATGGTGACTCTGGACGAGCTGCAGAGATCTACAGCTCAGGTGGGGAATCTGTCCATAGGACAACTATTAGTCGTGCACTGCACAAAGTTGGCCTTTATGGAAGAGTGGCAAGAAGAAAGCCATTGTTAACAGAAAACCATAAGAAGTCCCGTTTGGAGTTTGCCACAAGCCATGTGGGGGACACAGCAAACATGTGGAAGAAGATGCTCTGGTCAGATGAAACCAAAATAGAACTTTTTGGCCAAAATGCAAAACGCTCTGTGTGGCGGAAAACTAACACTGCACATCACTCTGAACACACCATCCCCACTGTCAAATATGGTGGTGGCAGCATCATGCTCTGGGGTGCTTCTCTTCAGCAGGGACAGGAAGCTGGTCAGAGTTGATGGGAAGATGGATGGAGCCAAATACAGGGCAATCTTGGAAGAAAACCTCTTGGAGTCTGCAAAAGACTTGAGACTGGGGCGGAGGTTCACCTTTCAGCAGGACAACGACCCTAAACATAAAGCCAGGGCAACAATGGAATGGTTTAAAACAAAACATATCCATGTGTTAGAATGGCCCAGTCAAAGTCCAGATCTAAATCCAATCGAGAATCTGTGGCAAGATCTGAAAACTGCTGTTCACAAACACTGTCCATCTAATCTGACTGAGCTGGAGCTGTTTTGCAAAGAAGAATGGGCAAGGACTAGATGTGCAAAGCTGGTAGAGACATACCCTAAAAGACTGGCAGCTGTAATTGCAGCAAAAGGTGGTTCTACAAAGTATTGACTCAGGGGGCTGAATAATTACGCACACCCCACTTTTCAGTTATTTATTTGTGAAAAATGTTTGGAATCATGTGTGATTTTCGTTCCACTTCTCACGTGTACACCACTTTGTATTGGTCTTTCATGTGGAATTCCAATAAAATTGATTTATGTTTGTGGCTGTAATGTGACAAAATGTGGAAAAGTTCAAGGGGGCCGAATACTTTTGCAAGCCACTGTATATCACATCACCTGTTTTAGTTAACAGAAAATTGGGGATGTTCTTGTTGTGCCGAGATGACTCTGGTGTGTGCTGGCTAAAATGAAACTGTGACTCATACTTCCCTTTTCTCGTCTTTCTTCCACTCATCTCGTCTGTCTGTGCGTTTCCTTCTGACCTTTACCCTGCTTCTCCCTCCAGGTATCTCCAGCACAGCCTACAGGTGGGCGTCGACGGCGGACGACAGACGATGACCCCGACGAACGAAGGCAGCGTTTCCTCGAGAGGAACCGGGCAGCAGCATCCCGTTGCAGACAGAAACGCAAACTGTGGGTCAACTCCCTAGAGAAGAAAGCCGAGGAGCTCAGCACTTTGAACGTCTCACTGTCGGTGAGTGGGCCTCCAGTGGGTGGATGCTGGTGATGGGGCTTCTAACTACTTGTAAAAGTTTGAGAGGTGGATTCCAGATAAGATAAATGAGTTCGCATTAGTATTGAGTAAATTTTTTACAAATGAACATAGCTGATAGATTTGAAACAATGGAAACCACTACATCTTGTTTCATATCTTTATTTTGTCAAGTGGAAACTTTAGGTAATATTTATACCTTACGCCTTGTGGGAAATGTACGCTGCTCTGCAGTGGAAGCAAAACCATTTCAACATTAGATTTTTTTCTACCGGAAAATCCATTAGGGAAGAAAAATATGGGAAGTCTGTATTTTAAATTACATAACCAAGCATTACTAGTTTGGTTTTTTTTCCTCATTGGTTTGGGAAGTGCACTGTAATTTCTGAAATGTAGTATTGTAGTACTAATCAGTCTGATTTTTTTTTCCCATCCTCTCAGAATGAAGTGTCTCTGTTGCGTAATGAGGTGGCTCATTTAAAGCAGCTGCTGCTGGCCCACAAGGACTGTCCTGTAACCACCTTACAAAAGAAGACTGCCTACTTAGGTGAGCCCTGCACAGCTATGCCCTGTTATTCACACGGTGCTATTTAAAGTTAGAGGAAACTTGAGTCTGAATTGCATGTCTTAGATATGTAGAAATATAGTTGATGTATTGCGCAAAGCATAAAGAGCTAAAATGAAATTGGAACCTCAAAGTCGCTCTCACATTTTAATCGAAACACACGGCTTTGCTGTGTAGCTCTCTACTTGTGATTGCAAGAAGACATGAGCAGGCCTAGGTTACAATGTAGCCATGCTGCTGTGGCTTCATGTGAGCTGTAGTTTTCTTCAGTGCCCACAAAGCAATTGTAATTTTGTTGAAATAATTAGGGTTCAGTTTGTTATGGCAACGGCCACAGTGGATGGTAATGTGTTTAAAAATAATTAATAGAGTTGGATAAAAAAGCAACATTTGCAATTTAGATTAATTCACGATATTGCTAAGGGCTGATGGTAACATTAAAATAATAAAACAAGAACTATAATTAAGTAGCAAAATCTTTGTTCCAGTACTTCTCGTTTTATTTATAATTTTTTTTGGGTGCATTTCCTAGATTTTGGACGGGATAAAGTTACTGAATATAGCTTGATTTTCACTCGAATAAAAATTAACATAATGTCCAAAGATTTTCAGCAATGAAAACTGTGGAATGTGCTCAATATAAATGAGATAAATATCTTTGCCTGTGTACCTTTTTATTTTTCTGTATAGCTGCAGAAGAGAGCATGAAAGACACGTCAGAGCCTACAGGTTCCCCTGCCCCGGTGATTCAGCACAGCTCTTTGGCGCCCAGCCCTTCTACGGGGCAAAACGGCCTGAGCTCAAGGGCAGCAGCTGAGGCTATGGCCATGTCAGTGCTGGCAGGAATGGGCCAGCAGCAGAGAGCTGAGAGCGGACCCTCTCACATTATCATGGCTGCACAGTCTCAATCTGCTGCCAGATGATGAGCGATGCCACCAAGGCCCACACTTGGCTCATCACCCAGGGTAGAAAAGACTCCCACCTCCCAGGTTCCCTCATCTTTAAATTCAGAATTTCACATCTTCTCCTCTGCCTCCCCTCCCCTCTGTGGTCTTTCTAACCCTCCTGGGGAGCCATCTTGCTGGGGCCTGGAGCTCATCAGCAGCCTTCTGGGAAAGGACTGAGACTTTTAAGAGAGCTTCCTGTTAACTTTGCCATAGACTACAGGGGCTGGACTCCAATACCCCCTCCCCCCTGTTTCCTCCTGTGCGTCCCTGCTCAACTGTCCTCAACTTCAGTAATAAGGACTCTTCACTGGACTGTATGACTGCATCAAGTATACTGCCATAATGATCTTCCCACGTGGACACGTGCCGCACAGGTGTTTCGTAAACATATATTTTCTTTTTTGGATCAAATCCGATATTAAACAGCACACAGGGCTCTACACTTTTTCCAGCAGGGAACAGTGCCTTGCTCTCCTCGTCACTTTAGCCTTGCACACACACCCACACATGCCATCACAGAATGCCTCCCTATACATCCTCAGCTCCAAAGATGCGGTAGTTGTCTAGAATTCTCTGACTCACATCTCAATTATTCACTCAGACCTTTAGTAAATGGTTCTCAGCCTCAACACGATCTCAACCTGGACCCAAAAACCTTACCTCATGTACACCCCTTTATGATAAAGTGTATTAACTGTGTGTGTGTGATTGTATATTTATGTACATCAGAACATAGCAGTTTGCCTACTCCTGATCTGATGCATTATTAGCTAGATTGTTAGCATGTGACTTTTCTAATAGGGTGTTATGTTTTTGATACAGTATGTGCAGCTATATTTCTTTTAACTAATTGGCACATCCTCCCAGATTGACCCATGTAACCAAAAATATGTTAGATTGCGATTTAAAAATAAGTTTGTTGGAGCAGATTTTTTTTTTTTTTTTTTTCTGACCTGAAGGGAATTGAACTTTTTCCACCTTTTCATATTTCCTGAAACAGGCAGGTGGTTTATTGGTATGTAAATGGATGGCTTTTTCCATTTTTACATGTAACTGTTCTGGTGACTGTGTTTTCTCCGTGTGTGGGCCCTGCTGGACTTACTGTAACTGTTATTTTCACACTTCTCAGGATGGTTGCACATCCTTTGCTGCTCGTTTGAAAATGCGATGAACCCCTCGTTCTGTGTGCTCTCTACCAAACCGAAACTAAGCCATAATGGATCTCTCCAAAGACTATCTGGTACTTGTCCTGGGACAGAAGTGAATACCCTGACTGTTATTTTGTGATTCAGAGGTTGCAGTGGCACTATGACAGTATATCACTGCTTGTAACTTGCACTTACACACAGTCTTTCACACAGTGTTTGATCATTTTGCCTTAAGATCACATTTGTGCCTCCGATATCCCCCTCACATAAATATATACAGATTTGCTTGTATGGGGGGAAAAAACAGCTCTAGAGAAATTATATTAGTCAGTATATAAATTGGGAAAAAATGAACATCAGTAAATATAACATTTAATTAATAAACAAAGCTTTTTGAGGCCTTTAAGTACATAAAAAGTGTCTTTTAAGAATATTGTTAAAATATTGAAGTACTTGTCTGTCATCTGGTGGAGAGACAGAGCAAAGACATCTCCAGTGGTCAAAGCTTTAAGGGCAGAAGACGAGCTGTCTTGTGACTGTTTCTGAAAGGCTCCAGTTCTTTTTACAATGTCCCCCAGATGTTTTATCCAGATATCGATATATTTTTACATGAATGCTCAAAGTGGTTTGCTTTTTTTCCCCTGTCCCTCTTTTGCCCTCTTTCTTAATATTTTTGCGAGATATGATATTTCAGAAACAGGATATGACTTATTAACATAAGGACATTTATGCACTAAAGTAATGCAGGTTAACTATTGCTTTGTATTTCTGTTCAATTTACATTTTTTTTTGCTTTATCCTTTTTTTTTTTTTCAGAGATATCAGAATGTTTTTTTGTTTGTTTTTTGTTTTTTAATGATGGTTTTCTGTTATCTGTACTGTATACACGAATGGGAATTTGCTGAGCAACTTTAATACCTTTTCCCTTTTGACTGAACCTCTCCTCCTACAGTCCCAATGGCGACCCCGGCAATTTGTGTAATTTGCTGGCAGTCAAATAGACGATTGTTCATTTGAAATGAAAATTCAAACTGCATTTAGCTTTTATGTTTTCTTATATTCTTTTGTTGCGTGCTGTCTTTAGCACCACACACTCTTCGTCATAATGCTTCTGATTGTGCTGATGAATATAGAGACTAATTTCTTTAACACAACGATTTGTGTTTTTGTTGGTTTGTTTTCTCAACAGAAAAATGGACTTGTGCTTTTTGTTTTTGTTCTTTTTTTTTAATAGAAATTTTACCCCCTCTTTTTCTTTTCTTCTTCTTTTTTTTTTTAATACCTTTTAACAATCGGTCGTGTCTTTTGAGCTTCCTTGTCTAACTTATTGTTTTAATTGGTCAAATAACAATAATCTTTACAGTCTTTTGCCTGTTAACGATGGGCCAGACTTGTTCTAAACATAGCAATTTAGTGGGAAATACAGTAATGTGAAAATTACACATAGTGTATTGATGGTTTTTCACACTCCCTTTGTTGGACTGATGATTTCTAAAATTGTCCTTGTATTGTACATATCTGTACTATATGAATATATTTACTTTTCCATGCATGTCCAAGAGGAATACCATGAACACTTACAGTGCTGCAGTTTTAATTAAAGAAACTACATCATAATGAGCATTTATACTGTTTTATCTGTGTTCAGTTATCATATCAAAAACATGTTTTCTATTGTAATGTAAGGATTAATATGAATGATTAAAGTAGAGACTTAGTTTAATTAAAAAAGGGATATGAAAGGAAACGATGTATACAAAGGCATTGAATAATACTCTTTCAAGTACTTCTACAATATTGTGCAAAGATTTTGAGCCACGCCTCATTTTTTAAATATTGTGCTTGGAAAATGAGAAATTGATGCATGGATTTATTGAAGCATGCAGACATATGTGGATCTTTAAGGCAAAAAAACAACAACAAAAAACAGAGTTTGTACAATTCTAATGAGCTTGAAAGTCAATATTTGGTATGACCACTTTTATTCTTCAACACAGTGTGAACTCTGACATAAGATTCCCTGTTATTTCTTTAAGTAATCTTCAGGATTAATTCTCCAGGCTTCTTGAAGGACATTCAAAGCTCTTCTTTGGCTGATGGCTGCCTTTAGATGATCCCACACTGCTTCAATAATGTTGAGGTCTGGACTCCGAGGAGGCCAATCCATGACTGACAGTGTCTCACATTTCCCTTTCTTAAGCATGACTTCTTGACAGCCAGCCTTCCACTGAGACTATTTTTGATGAGGCTTCAGCAAACAGTTTTTTTACGTACATGGATTTTAGACACTTTTCATATGTATTAGATATTTTTTATCTAAACCGTTTGTACCTATCTACTTTTGTCCTGCACTTGTCCAATTTCTGTCCTTTACTTGCACTAGTGTGCAAAAGTGTTTACCCCCTTCCCAATTTCCTACTTTGTTGTATGTTTGTCACACTTAAATGTTTCAGATCTTCAAACAGATTTAAATATGACGCAATTAAACACAAAATGCAGTTTCTAAATGAAGGTGTTTATTATTAAGGGGAAAATAAAATTCAAACCTGCATGGCCCTGTGTGAAAAGGTGATTTCCCCCTAAACCTAATAACTGGTTGGGTCACCCTTAGCAGCAACCAGTGTGCAATCAAGAATTTGCGATAACTGGCAATGAGTTGGTTCGCTCATCTTTGCACAATTGTTGTAACTCAGCCATGTTAGAGGAATTTTAAGCATGAACCGACTTTTTAAGGTCATGCCACAGCATCTCAATCGGATTCAGGTCAGGACTTTGACTTGGCCATTTCGTTTTGCTTGAGCCATTCAGAGGTGGACCTGGTGATTGTTTTGGATCACTGTCCTGCTGTAGAACCCAAGTGCGCTTCAGCTTGAGGTCACGAACAGGTGGCCTGACATTCTCCTTCAGGATGTTTTGGTAGACAGCAGAATTCATAGTTCCATTTACCACAGCAAGTCCTCCAGGTCCGGAGGCAACGAAACAGCTCCAGACCATCACACTACCACCACCCTCTTTTACTGCTGGTATGATGTTCCTTTTCTGAAACACTGTGTTAGTTTAATACGAGACCACAAAGTATTTTCCCAAAAGTCCTGGGAATCATTAAGGTGTTTTTTTAGCAAATGTGAGACAAGCCTTTACGCTCTCTTTAGTCAGTAGTGGTTTCCTCCTTGAACTCTCTCATGGATGCCATTTTTGCTCAGTCTCTTTCTTATTATTGAATCATGAACTCTGACCTTAACTGACACATGTGAAGCCTCCGGTTCTTTAATGCTGTTCTGGTTTCTTTTGTGACCTGCTGTTGCTGTGCTCTTGGAGTAATTTTGGTTGGTGCAAAAATACGTTTTATTCGTCAGCTTGATATAAAAGGCTGATGGAGTATTGTCCCCCTGCCAGGCTAGCAGGTGGACGGGCGGCATGGACATCCAAGTTTGTGAATGCGATAACTCAAGAACGAGGGGATGTAAGATTTTGAAATTCATACCATGGATTAATCTACTAAAAATCTTAGTGACCTCGATTTCAAGGTCAAGTTTTTCTAAAAATATTGTGAATGTGATAACTCAAGAAGGAACAAACAAACAAAAATAATAAAACATTTTCTTCTGAAATGCTCAGGTACAAGGACTGGACTGAAAAAGCAGTAAATGTTTAAACCATCCTGTGACATTTACAGTCTATATACTTAGACATTTAACTCAAAATCCAAATGGTTAAAGAATTATAACTACCTGTGACATTACGGGTGTGTGAAGGGGTTCTTGTTGGCCTAGAAAATGCTCGCTGTGGCCCTGCTTTCAAGCTGTTTTTTGCTGTCCAGTAATCCAGTATTTTTGGAAATGCAGAGTGACAGCAGTCTGCAATTAAGTTGTTATGTTCAGTTTGCTTTGAAGCTTGTTTTCCTTGCAAGACAATGTCCATGTTTCCTAGAAGAAGAAAAAAACATGAACAGAACTTTTTGGAGCAGCCCTAAACTGCTGAGGGAGTGGCCGAAGGGAATATTTATTTTTAGCGTGGTTACAGTGAAGATGCCACACTGACGATCGTAAGTGCTCAAGGTCACTTTATGAGCTTAAACAGAGGCAGTTTTCAGCACTGCAACTGTGTGATACATGAACTTTGCAAAGACTGACTTAAAGTCAAATTCTTCTCAACTCATGTCAGAGCCAGAGAAATGTGCTGTGGCTTTTTCAAATATCTGACTCTCTGCATTATATAGGCCTGTGTGGCACTTCCTGTTTGTTCTTTACAAGAACAGAAAAAAACCCTCCAATGATTTCTTAACAGGAAATTACTGGGCAATGTTATAAATGATTAATATTATACCTTTGCATATTTGTCACACTTACATGTTTCACCCATGTTTGTCCCTAAACATAATAACTGGTTATTAATAATTAATAATTGGCCACCTTTGGCAGCAAGAACTGCAATCAAGCATTTCTCATAACTAGCACTGAGTCTTTCACTCTGCTGTTGAGGAATTGTTTTAATTCAGCCACACCGGATGGTTTTTGAGCATTAACAGCCGGTTTAAGGTCATGCCAAAACAACTCAATGTGATCTAAGCGTGGACTTTCACTAGGCCACAACAAAACTTTCATTTTGTTATTGTTGTTGTTTTTTTTTAGCCATTCAGAAATGCGGTTTTGTGGTAGTGAGCAGAATTTATGTGTCCATCACTTAGAGCAAGTTGTTTTGAAGCAACGAGGCAACAAATTCTGACCTTAACTGAGGCAAATGAGCCCTGCAGTTCTTTAGATGCTGTTCTGTGTTCTTTTGTGATCTCCTAGATGAATCTCGAGCCTTGGAGTATTTTTGGTAGGCCGGCCACTCCCGGAAGGTTCACTCCTGTTCCATGTTTTCTCCATAAGTGGATAATGGCTCTCACCATGGATCACTGTGGTCCTAAAGCCTTAGAAAAGCCTTTTAATTCATGATTTAACAAAGGGGGTAGTTACTTTTTTACACAGGTTTGATTGCTAAACATAATCAATACTTAAAAAATGCATTTTGCATTTACTCAGGTTATGTTTGTCTAATATCAAAGTTTGTTTAATGATCTGAAGCATTTAAGTGTGACAAATATACACTACTTCTGGTCTCCTGCAAAGTTTCTCTCCCTGATCTCTCTGGAAATTGACTATTGTTGCACCTCTGTAGTGTAAATCGGCCATTATGTTATGTTCTGAGTCCCAGAAAACTACTAACAGCAGGAATCAGATGCTGCACCAGTTTCAGTTTTTGTGGTTTAGTTTTCTTTTTAATAAGTCGAGTACGTTTTAATTGATTTATACATGCACAGTTAAGTAAATGATCACACAAAACATGTACATTTCGTGCGTTGAACCTGTATTTCTCCCCCAAAAGCCTTCAGTCATCTTTATAAAGAAGTTTTAATCTTTTCTTTTAACCCCCTTGAACTCAATGAAGGGCGGGGATCTGTGTGTCCGTGTCTCTCTATGTCTGTGTCTGTTCGCCACTGAAACGCCAGGGGGAGCAGCGGTGTCGGTGAGACCCTCACCTCCTTCACCTCCACCTCCTCCTCCCTGTTCGGATGCGGCGAATCAACACACGCAGGCGAGGTAAATGCAGTCACGTGACCGCCCGTTGCCGTTGGTGAGTTTTCCCCATTATGGCGGAAGGGCCAGCCGTGCGGATGGACTGTCTCTCCCACTCCGATGCTTGTTTTGTGTCTTGAGGGAGGGGTTTTGTTTTTATTTTTTTTAACGTTTCCCCGCAACAGCCCGGTTTCTTTTCAACTAGACGCCACTCGAGTTTATCGGCGAAGCCATGGCGGACCGCGGCGTGGATTTGTCCGCCCTGCCTAAAGAGGTTAGAGACCAGTTGGCTGAGTTGGATCTGGAGCTGTCTGAAGGTAAAGGAGGGGCGGGGGGCTGACTGGGCTGATGGGGGGGATGCTGTAGCAGATTGTCAGGCTAGCTGTGTATGTGTCTCAGCTGTCTGGACTGACCGGCATAGGTTATACCAGAGGTTCATCCTCACCGTCTACTTTTCCTTTATGAAAAATTTGAATGAGAGCATGCTTCGGGCTCTCAGGCTCTGCCACCTAGCTTATTTTGTGCTAGTACAGGATGTGGGCATACGAGCTAGCAGTGCATGGCAAGCAGCATTGTACATGAGGAAGAGAAAGGCTTTCATCCATTTCCCCTTGTTTCTGTTTATTTTGTTATATTCTTCTTTTTCTCGAAGCTCATTTAAACCTAAAGGCTGATTAACAAGATCAGAAATCCTCTCGTTCGCTGTGTTAATGTGTGTCTTTAAACACCACTATGTGTGTGTGTGTGTGTGTAGCTTGGTTGAAAGGCGTTCAGGGCTGTACCCCTTTTCTTGTTATCTAGTTGTACTTCTTCATATTGTATGGATTTGATTCAGCTGTAACCACATGGCTCCCAGTTGGACGTAATTGAAACCTCAACTTTCATCTGGGAAAAAAAATCCGCCTGATTGCTATAAAAGTGTGAGTCACTGTGAGTGGTGTTGAAATCAGATGAGCAGGCCTATAGTCATCATCCGCTTGTGGTGTCATATGAAGATACAGTCTGTCATGTATGACTGCCCGTAGTTACCACACGTAGTTTGTGACCTCAGTGACATTCACCGGAGTGATCACGTAGACTGTTTACCGAGCCTTGCACACCTGTGCAGACCTGTTATTACTGGAATCATGGGTTTACCTACCTGTGCTCCTCCTCATATACTACACTGCCCTGTGCCTGTGGTCACGTGTGTATGCACCCCAATATTGGGACCATTCATTTATCCAAAGCAGGGCTGATATCAACCCCTCCCCCAGAGCAGCTGTTTGCCCCACTACCCCACCAATGACACACTGTCACACATCCGTGACAGTACCCCCTCCTTTTCCCCTGCTTTGTGGCCCCGAGGCTACATACATGCAGCTAAATCTAATCCTCCTGTGCAGTGACCCCTCTAGTTATCCACAGCATCCATAGCATTTTGTTATTGTTTTTTGTAAATATAGCATCATATATAGCTACCCTCCTATAATTGGTAATGCGTGCGTTTTGATGTAAATACATGATGATTTCATATCTGGGAGTAATAAAGGCTTAAAAAGGGGGTTATTACACTGTGTAAAAAGACACTGACTGCAATAAAAATACCAAAGTATTCGATCAGAGTATAATAATAGTATTAGTCCATTACCCAAAGGTGTTTTCAGGTGTAGATTTAAAACGAATTTAGTGTGCTGACCTGACCTGCTGATGAATCTCAGCAGTTGTTCTGTTTTGGATACTGTAGCCCTTTAAAACATTAGTGATATATACAGTACATCCACTCCATGGAGGCAGGAGACGTTCACTGGGTGAGAGGGTGGGTACAACCTGTATGTGGAAATTTCTCATTAGTCTCGCAGTGATATGTCACATTTTTAAACAACACACCGTTAAAGGAAGTGAAGTTGTCTTTTATAGCGCGTTCAAAATTAGATGGAGGGCTGTGAGTACTACTTTGATGTAACAGATTGAAACATCCATATATAGTAAAACGCAATGCAGTTATGTACACTAAACATGCTGGGCCTCTATAGGTTAGCGTGAGCTCTCGTTGCACCACAGCGATGAAACGGGACTAGAGGGACTCTTGTTGGAAGGGAGTCATTTTGAGCCAACACCTTTAGATGCCCCAGGGGGAGACTGAGGTCTACAAGATCACTATGTATTAGATGACAGGTTATTTAAGAAAGGTTTGCCAATTATTCCTTCATCTTTATGCTCATTTTCAATAAATGGACACATGGTACAAAAATTAACACGAGCTGTTGGACTCAGGTTTGGCGAATTACAGGCTGATTTTCATCTGCCCTCTCTGGTTGCTTGGTAGCATTTATATAAACAATCAAAGTATAGATAAGAACCAGATACATCTGACAGATAAAACAAAGACATAACTATATAATATTAAACAAGCGTTAAAATCTCAGTGTGTGTTGTGGGTTAAATTTGTTTGTTTTTTTTTGCATCATTTCTACTTCCAATTCATTCTTCTATATCACAAATTATACTCATATTTATGACTTTAAGAGTAAAAATGCAAATATGTTTTGCCTGTGTTGGCCATACATGTTTTAAAGAGTTATTTATGATTATTTACCGGAATCGGAACTTGCTTGTGGTTAACAGCATGACACCATTATTTTTGGTCTGTTACGCACTTGCACAGTAATGCACTTCTTGCAAACAGGAACTGCTTTTAAACCTCTGCATTTCTGTTGTTGTTGTTGACGAGCGCCCGTCAGAAACACGAGGTTCAAAAACCGGTTGGTACAAGAAGCGGGCAAATTCCCATTATTCTGGTGTTGACACTTAGACTTCAACACATGCTTGTGTGACATCATGGCTTGTGAATGCAATGCTTTTTAAATTCCAGCTGCGAGACACTGAGTGTAGTGGAAAGAGTGGGTTGGGGGCGGTGGTATAAAGTCTTATCCGTTTCACGTCCATGTATGTATAAGTCTGTTAGTCCCTTTGTGACTGGATGCATGCCTCATAGGCCGTCTTTCTTGAGTCCATAACAAGCCCTCATCTGAAGCAAGTGGAAATGCCTGTTCCTGCGTTGCTCGGATAAGAACACTGGCCTGCCAAATGGCCTCTTAAAAAACAACTCATTTCTGCGAGCCCCCTGTGACTGTGGTGGACACAATGAGGACCATTCAGCTGGTCTGAGCTGCTGTGGCCAGGAGCTTCTGCTGCCATTTAGGCCATTCAGCTGAACCCGATCTTTGTGTGTACGTTGGAATGAGCCGCCTCCATATGAAGAGAAGGGAACGGCCACTGACTGGTCATACTTGAGAAGATGACACACAGTGTGCATTTCCACTGGGAGTGCACGCCCTCCCATCTCTCTACTGGGCCAGAGGTAAAAGTTCATGTCTGGTTCACCCCTGCGTCCAGCCTACCTGGTTGATATCGCCTTCCGTCTGTCTAGTTTGCAGGAGAGAAATCGCTGACCCAAGCAAAATTCTGCACAGATGAGTTTTGGTCTGTCGGCTAGCAGCTGATGCTCCGTGCCGAGGTGATGTTTTGACATTGCAATACAACTGGAAATGATTGGCAGTTCCCTCCCAGTCTGCTTCTGAGCGCTTTCTAGTGCGTGGAGTGCACTTGTTCATATGTGTGGGGTCACTGTCTGTTTGCATCTCTGATCAGAATGCTGAGAGTCTTCTTTTCTGGGCCAATCCTTCAGATGCAGCAGAAGTAGGCTGTGTTCATTTGTGTATTAAGGAGAGAAGGCCCTCAGCAGAGCATGTCAGCACTAATATGGACTAAGCCTTTCTTAGCTACCTGCTTTCCTGACCTTAGTCATCAGTGACAGGATGTAGGGCGAAGTCTGATGAATCGCCAAGGAGGACTCTCCTCCCATTCGTGGAAGATCCCTTTAAACTCTTTCATTTTTCCATTTGGTCCAGTGCTCTTTGAATGACTGTACCGTTTTTGCTAGAGACAAAATTCAAACAGTTCCGGTAAGAGGAGAAGGGTGAGCTTTACGGGGATATTTGGTGTATCACTGTAGCACAAAGGATTCACAATATAATGCTGTCTGAACACAGACAGAAAAATCAGCTCCGCCTAGATTTTACAGTGTGGGCTTCATATTACCTGAACTACTCAACCATTTTTGGGTTAGATACAAAAATTCTCTAAAATTCTGAAACATGAGAATTATTTTGTAATTTGATAGTCAAAATGAGAAAACATTTCCAGCTGTCCTGTACGATACTTGGGTCATAAAGGGTTTCAAAATGTATCTGGGCTGTTTTTATAATTTATGCGTTAAACAGCAAACAGTTGTTTTTGTTACACACTCAAAAAAGTGCTAAATTTAAGGCAGATTAGAGACATGTGATGGACACTTCCTCAAACGGAAGAACATGTGTTGCAGTGCGTGCGTTTTTAAGGTGCCTTCTGCTCTGGTGCAAAAAGAGGAATAAGAGGCCCCTTACACTGACTGGAAAGATGAAATCTTTACCCAGATTTCATTTCTCAACTTCTTACTCTAATAGGCCTCTTACTACATGCTGCTTACAGATGTTCCAACGATCTCTTGTGAATAGCAGGTGGAAATGCGGTAAAATTGATACCATAAAGCATTCGCAGCATTATGTCATCAGTATTTTACTTTCAGCCCCAATAGTTAGATTTTGTTTGTCTTTATTGTGTATTTGATTATCTAGAGAGGAGGTAATGACATGCGACAAATCTCCCCATCAACTCAGCTAATGGAGTAATTTTTTTTTAACTTCTTTATGGAAGTTTATGACATGTATTTAAAAGCTGTGTTTATCCCATTGAGTGAAATGGTTTAGTCTTGTTTTATTTGCATACATGTGTAAAAATCAGAACGAGTACGGCGTTTGCTTTCACTGTATTTTACAAACGTTTGTCAGAACAGAATTGGAGGGGAAAAGATTTCTTTTCTTTACTCTAATCCCTTTTTTGTGGAATAATCTACAGAAGGAGCTGAAATTGTTAGAAGTGTGGGGGAGGTTATGTCCATTTGAAAGGATGGAGAAAATTTCTCTCTTCAGTGTGAGTGTGATTTGTTTTGATGCTCTTGTTCTTGATATGTTATTGCATATGATCCGAGTCCGTGTTACTGTTTGTGTTCATTTGCCTGTACTGAATATCACTTGTACTCATTTCTTATGTTTACATTTGATGCGGTTTCTGCTCCCCTCTTGGCCAGATCGCTCTTGAAAAAGAGATTTGTTTTCAATCTTGATGAGATTTTCCATCTGGTTTAATAAAGCATATATTATATACAACAGAATGCTAACATTTCTTGTATCACTGACCGATTTAGTTTAACAGAGTCTGGTCAAATTTAGCTTATTTTGTTGTGGAAATCTCCTCTTGGACATGCACTACTTTCCAATAATCTGATCACATCTAAATGAATCAGTTTCCAGATGTGAAACAACACCCTTTTCACATTTTCACACAGTTGCAAAAGCAATCTTAGTAGGTGTTTTTTAACACCTTACAGTCTAATTTTTGTCCATTTGCATTAGTGAGTAGGCATGCACAGCATTACAACTGCTCATGACATAAACAGTACATTAAAACCATGTCTGTTCTCAAAGTACAATAAGCCTGAGATATTTGTCTGTCCCAATTCAGAGGAGAAAGCTGTCTCTGTGCACAGTGAATAGGGTGTAGCTTTCTCTCAGCTTCAGGATAGTGCACACACATTCAGAAGTACAACCGACAATGCTTGTTGCCACAAAGCATGACAACTCTTTTGCACATATGTAAAATATCACAGGCTTTCTCTGTCACTGCTGTGTGTGCACGTTTAAATATGGCTGAATAAAGCTCTAAAAGTGTGACCAAGAAAGAGACTGTTGTCTGACAGATTTCTCTCTTTTAAGAGATTAATGAAGCCACCAAAGCGTCTAAAAAGGATACGTTGCACTGCAGTGTAATTATATTAAAGACCGATTATAAACGACAAAGATGGTTTATTTTCCAGCTCTGTTTGTGAGACTGCTTAGGTCATTCATCCAGTGTTTCTTACGGCATTTGAATTGGATTTGAGCAGTCTTGTGATTTTTCTTACCATGCTATAATTTTTGTGTTTACATATTGTAGTGGATATTGCACAAGTTTGTGCTTGTGTTTGGTCTCTGTAGAGTACGTAGAAGGTCAGAATCCCGAAAGCTTTCATCTCCCTCCTTGTAGATTCAGAGCCGGGGCATTTCATCTGGTAAGGGTCTTGTTGTGTTTGTGTGTAAACAGTATATTTGCACATGTGAGTTTGACATAATACAGCTTCTGTGAATAGTTAATGATGGCTGGAGTCTCTTTCCCTCCTCTGGGCCTATAGTTGGCTGAATTATTCAAACGGTCTCATTAAGTACCAGGACACCCTCACAGAGTGGTGTGGGTGTGTGTGGTAAGTCAGCATGACTTCTTTATGTTCCCCAGGAACATGTTGAGGCATGCCAAAAAACCAAAACAAAACATAAGACCGTATTTAAATTTATGCCAGGGGCTATATTGACATCCCACTCATCAGCTCTTAAGACCTGCAGATCTTTGGTGTGAGAAAGTAACTTTTTATTGTCGAAGATGCTTAACTTGTTGAGCGAGTTCACTCGTGATGTGAGGTTGGGTTGAGCAATATGGCAGAAATCAACCACTGAATTATGCATGTGAGTTTGAGACTGAAATAACAAGATGAAACTTGAAACATTCAATTTGATGTTCCTTGGAAATGATTAATTATTACAGTTAGGGACCCAACTATAGCTCAGGAACAATGAACAACACATTTACTTCATTTTTAATATCTTATTCATTGGCTTATTAATATGTTGTAATATATTAATAAGCCAATAATAATATTGTAACATAAAAATACAGTGCTAATATTTGGTTGAAATATCAATATACTAACGTGGTCCTGTTAAATTACAGTATTGTGAAAAAGTCTTGAGTCTCTTTATATTTTGTTAATAACATGGGAAACAGACAAAAACAGAGTTTGTAATTTTTAACAAGCTTGAAAGTCAGTATTTATTTTTCAACACAGCCTGTGTTTTCTTGTCATTTCTTTGAGTAGTTCTCCAGGCTTCTTGAAGGACGTTTAAAGCTCTTCTTTGGATACTGGCTTCCTTTAGATGATCCCATGTTTTTACTGCATTGGCGGTGTGTTTAGGATCATTGTCATTCTGAAAAATGAAGCCGTTGCCAATCAGCGCTTTCCAGATGGCACTGATCGAAATCTGATGGTACTTTTTTGTGTTAACGATTCCATCAATTTTGACAAGATCAACAAGACCACTGTTTGAAATGCAGCTCTAAACCACGACACAGCCTCCACTGTAGATGCCTGTAGACACTCAATGATGTACTGCTCCTTTGGCTAATAGCTCTTTAGAAATCAAGCTGTGTTGTCAGCCTGTGCTATCTTTGGTAGCTTTGGTAGATTTAACAAAAGAAACGTGAACAAATGATGTGTTATAACAGTCTGTTATTCTGATATTTTACATAGATTCTTTACTAAGTTGTCTGTGTAGACACAAGATGCCTTTTTTATGCTTGATTGATTCATAGGTCAGTGTTATGTGGCTTAACAAAAAACATTAAACATTGAACTTCACAAATCCTGGAGAACTATTGCTCAAGATCACTTTAAAAATGACAAGCCTGGCTCCTTGGAAGCAAATATACAACAGCAGTGGTGGCTCAAGACCTTTGCATCCTACTGTATGTGGAGGTCAAAAAAGACGGGAAAAAGTCGTTGAAAAATGATTTAGTATCTGACTTAAAGAGCTTATATCTGGGCTAGACTTTGCCAGAAGTATAGCCAGAAGTACTTTCATCAGCAAAAGGCATCAATAAATATATAGTGATAGCAGGAGAGAAAAAGGCTATTACCAGAAGATGGATGGCAAATGTAGTATCTAGCATAAATAACTGGATAGATGTGACAGTGGAAATGCACAACGTGGAAAAGATGACTCTCTGTGTTAACCTAAAGATGGACATCTTTAAACAGCTCCAGGAAATCTTAGATCAGACCTTGTCAAGATAATGAACAGAAGGCCCTGCTTTTTTTTTTCTTTGTCTCTCTTTTTTTCTTCTTCTTCTTCTTCTTTTTCTTTTCCCCTGCAACAATTTCAAGGTGTGTCATCTACTTATTGTGTATTCTGGTGATTATATATTATTTTATATATAAAAGAATGTAAGACCAAAGTGGTGGAAATTTAGTTCTCCCTGGGTGTATACAGGTGTGAGAGGACTCTGTTATCTTTTGTTTCTATAATTTGTTGGAAAACTTGAAGTATAATGGTTGATCTTACCTTGTTTAAGGTATAGGGATAAGGGTTAACACTACATAATATCCACCCATTTATGTGGTACGTAGCTTGTTTATGTATGTCAAGTTAAACCAACAGTATTTAGATAACGTGTTTACAGACTAGGCTTGCCTGCACTCTGTCTTGCTGTTGATTTGTGAGTCACTGCTATTAGGCGTGTCCTCGACTCCAGGGCATAACAATCTACTGTGAAGTGAGTGAACCTGTTCAAGCTTTGGCTTTTATAGGCGTGATGCAAACTCTGAGTCATCATAAGGAAAGAATGAATGTGGATTTTATCATATCAGGCCATTTATCACAGCTTGCCAATGCACCCACCTTCATTTACAACTCAACCAACTTTATCTAACTGAAAGTGATGGTCAGGCACTTTTCTCCCTCTGTGCTTTTTGTGCCCCGCAGAGCCAGTGCTGTGACACACCTGGTATTGCTCAGTGATACGCTCTCTGATCTGTGTCTGATAGGCTCATGGAAATTAAAGTTGTTTCTTTTCTATGGTGGTGTCAGTTTGAGAGTTAATGCAGAGCCCCTCCAATCTATCGCTAGTATATATCCACTGCCCAGTGAGCCACGTGACTGTGCCAATGCTCAAGAATGCTCTTGTGAATATAAATAGACCTGGCTGGCAAGACAAATTCTCTTTCATGCCTGAGGAGGAAAAAACAAGCATCTCTTTGACACAAAAGCTCCCCCATTATTGCAGTGGAGGCCACCCTCTCGAAATCCTTCGGAGTCAGTCCTAATTGTGTGTGTGTGTGTGTGTGTGTGTGTGTGTGTGTGTGTGTGTGTGTGTGTGTGTGTGAGTGTCTTTGGCGCTGAGGCTGATTTTCCTGGCTAGTAGACATCAGCCAGTGGCAAACTCATCCACGAGCGACCAACTGGCTGGTTGGCTGCTACATGTGGGTCACTATTCCGCCCGTGGGTTGTGTGTGAAATACCGGAGCCTCTTCGGGGCTGTCCTCTTTAGGCCAATCACCTGCTTTCTGACTCCATCAGAAAGTTGTTAAAAGCATGATTAACCCCAGTGATTTTAGTTGTCTTGTTGTCTGTTACCTGCTAATGTTTAACAGTAAAGCTGAGCAAGTGCAAGTTTATTGGTGTGTGTTCGTATCTTGCGAGCAGCTACTGGTTTCACAGCATTGCCAGTAAGCCACGAAAGCAGCACTCTAAGTAGTTTATGATGATGTGTTATTGCAGTGCCTTTTTTTAAAGCATATCAAATAGTACATTTCTTCACATTTTGTATTTTTGGATCTTACAACATGCCAACATGCTATATATATACACAAAAGGATGCTTCTAACCCTGCATGTTTTATTATCTGGCAACACGTTTATGCTGTGTTTATGTTGTAGTCAACAACAAGCACCAGGGAAATATTCACAGCCTGATATCAAGTGCTATAAAGTGTGAACCGCAGTGGACAATAACATTTTTTTAAATAGCGTACATCTTTCGGCTTGGTGAACTAGCTGTGTACCAAATCCACAAAAGTGTGCTTTTTGTTGCATTTTGAGGTTTAGGTAGCTACTTTGATATCTCTTCTTGCCAAGACCAATTACTGTAGTCATGAATGCTAAATGAGCATTTTGGATATATCCTCAAAGGTTTGCGGTTTTCCTCCCTATTAAAAAATGTGACTAATAACGGGACAGTCACATGATCGGCTATTGGAAATTGCAACAAAGTACGGTATTAACTCATTAAACATCCAGACCACTTTGACCACAAACCCGGTGCCTCTTGTTATCCAGTATCTCTCCGTTTCTGTCTCATTGACTCTGCCTTTCACTGTGGCTCTTCAGCTGATCAGCCACAGCTGATCATTGGAGCCCTTTGAAGTGGGTGTGAGGGACACGAGGTATTTTCTCAGCAGCTGACCAGTTTTTATATATGAAATCGCAGGCCTGCGTCACAGGAAGGGCTGATGGGAAACCAGAGTTCAGTGGTAATCCAGTCCTGCTGTAAATGTACAATGAAAGTTTCCAAAAGGTCAGTTGCCATGTTTTTTTTTTTTGTTTTGTTTTGTTCTTTTGGAAATGTGCCTCACATTTCAACAGTCCCCTTCCTAATACTTGAGCAGAGCCAAAGGGTTATCAAAAATTCCCAATGAGTAGAGGTCCTCAGGAAGCCTCCTTAACAACCTGATGATTATCGCCCCTCTTGGCCCCACAGCACACATTGTGCTAGAAGCTTGGCCTATAGTCATAGACCCCTTTAATTCAAGTCTCTAGAGAGCGAGGTAAAACAAAGGCCCTGAAAACACACTGAATGGGTGTGGCTTAGGCCTCTTAATCCCTGACTGTCAATAGCGCCGTTGGTCCCGTAAATCCATATATTACCTTTTATTGTCTTGAAAGGAAGCGCCAGGTTTATATTTTGAAACAGCTGCTGTTCTGGCAAGTCTGACCTTAGTCGTTTCCTGGAGATGAGCTAAAATTGCTTGTGAGTCTTGAAGCATTGAACCTGTGTTGCTGAGAGCCTCTTTTGTGAATATTGGACCATATTTTGGAATGTTAGAGTTGAGACTGCCGCATAACACTGAGTAATATTTTTCAAACATTAATCCCAGTAGGTAGCCTCGTTTTAAAGTGGCTTTGTGTTACATGTTGCATACTCCCACAGAGTGACAACGCACTGATGACTGTTGTGATTGTGGTGATACAGTATTCCCACAATAACCAATAAAACGTTTCTTTTAGACTGATCATGTGCAGACTTGATGGTGTACACACGTCGAGACAGCAGTTTTTGTCAGATGGGGGGTGTGATTAAAGTTTGAGCGTCATGTCTGCTGATGTATGTGTTGAAAATCTTCAGCTATGATATAATAAAATTAAGGCAACTTTTTGAGTATCCTACGACAACAATAAAACCGCCACCACCATCAAGTCAGACTAATGTTTTCAGTATAGTCATTTTGGCCTTGTTGGCTGAGATCAGCCCATCTGCCAATAAAATCACTGGCCACTGACTTTGTTCAGTGTCTGCCTGCTGCGACACATCACTTTCACGCTGACTATATTTTCTAAGAGAGTGTAATGTTGAGCCTAAAGACTTTAAAGCAATAAAGTGAGGTTTTATAATTCAGAAAGCCTTTAAAATATTCTGTTTTTGTTGGCTGAGCTTGAGTGTGGTGGTTTTTCAAATGCTGTTTAGAGGAATCGGAACCACATCAGTTTCAGTTGCTGGTCTTTTCCTTCACTGACCACACTTTAATCCCATACCTGCCCTTGGTTTTGACGAGTGGTTTATTGCACGCACACATAGCGCCTCACAGCCCTTCCTCTGCGACCTTCCACTTTTAGTTGCATGTGAAGTGAGTTGTTGTCACTGCTTTCTTTGTGGATTTTAGAGCTTGACAGGCGTTTAGACAACCTGTTTTCGTCACAGTGTGTGCTCCTCTTTTACACGTTCTCCAAGTGTTGCACATTTGTTGAGCGCCTTCCACAGACTGAGAGCCATCGTCTTCAGAGCGGCGATAGATTCGCATCTTGACGACAGCCTGTTTAATGATTGCGAGTGGTGGGTGGTATGAGGTCAGGACCGTGAGCTGTCCAGAGAGTGGAACGTAGGCAATAAGGTCTGCGGTTTCAGTGTCGGCGGCGGACTCAGCACCCAGAATCAAAGCGTTTCTCAAAGGCCGCTCATGGCTTGTTATGAGATTATAATATTGATTTAATGAGGCTGTTTCCTGCCTAACATTACTCCTCCTGCATTAACGTCCTCCTTTAAACCATGAGCTATTAGGCGTAGTCGATGAGCAAATTCTGCACGTGTCATCTAGAGGTAGATACAACATAAAGAGTATATTGCTGAGCAATATTTATATATATGTGTGTGTTATATGTGTAGGTGAACAGAAGACTCGGGTGACACTTGAGCTGATGTGCTCAGTGACCCTCGGGTCAGGTCCGTCCCACACTTCTGACCCCTGTTTATCTTCACTACGACACTGCTGCAGTGAAACCTGATACCTCTACATTCACTTTCACCACTCAATACCCTGTGGTTACCCAGCAATGCTGAAAACACTGGTCTATTATGCAGTTTGCTAGCCAGGATGCCTCTGTCTAAATACGCTTCTTTTCTCTCTTTATTCTCTTCATAGTGGATTGAATTTAGTCGGAGTCAAGCTGCTGACTTGATTGCACTCACTTCGTGGTGATATAAAAATTAATACCACTGACTCGGTCCTTTTCACGGCAGACTCATTATGACTTGTCGCACTAGAAAAAGCTCAGTCCCTAATATCAATAGTGACTGGCTTTCTTTAGACTGTTCAAGTAATTCATGTCAGTGTGAGAAAAAATTAGTGTGAACAGACACAAGGTTTTCTATTTAAAAAGGCTGAAAGTAAACCATATGCTGTAGTGCTGGCTTACAGGCGTTACTTGTTACTTTAGATTTGCTGTTTAGGTGCCCGTTATTTATTGTAGGCTCGTTGTATGTTGGGTTTTGTTTTCAAAAGTTTGCTTTCTTGCTCGCGGTTAAGTCGAAACATAAAACATGAAGTTGGAGCCAAAGAGCGATTGACTCAACCTAATGTAAAGACTGGATGTTGGGTAACTTCCTGCTGGTTCTCTCAAAAACGTCTGAAATCAACCATTTCTTACTTGAGCTGGAGGTTATTTTGTAGACCTGTCTGAGCGTATAGTGAGTATTGCTAAACCTTACATAATCCCTACCCAAGCATCATAGACTGTCATGGCACACAAATGACTGGAATTTGTGCATCACATAACAGCATGAATTGCCACAAATTATCCTCTGTAATGTGGGAAAAAGAAATGGGACAGCTGTGTGGTGGTTGGCAAAAAAGTCTTGGATTCAAAGTGTTTACATGTTGTCCATGTGACTGTGTGGGTTCTTTTTGAGTGCTTTGGTTTCCTCCCAAATACACATTAGGTTAATTGGTGACTCTAAATTGGCCATAGGTATGAATCTGAGCGTGAATGGTCTGTTTCTCTGAGTTAGCCATTTGATAGAGTGGGAAAATACAGCCAGACCACAGGGTGTATCGAATGTTTGTGATTTCAGACACAACTAGGGAGGCACTAACGTGTTACCGGATTATCTGTATTGGATGATATTTGACACGTTGACTGGTGTCGGTATATAAGATGGCTTTTATGGATGACAGTGGTTGACTTTAATCTGTTGTCTCACATACATGTCAGTCTACTTGTTATTTTAATCATGGGAATCAGTATGTCGTTGGGGCACAAATAGACACAGCTGTTGTGACTGGCCATTAGTCACCACGGAATGATTAAAGCTCAACCTAAGATCACAACTTGTCTTCATATGTTTCTGGATTAGATGCTGATTAAACAAAGGAGGTGCAAATTAATTAGTATATATATATATATTTTTTTTAAGATGAAAGGAATAGAAGAAACAGAAGGAGTACTACATTAGTATTGTGAAGTGCCTCTAACTGACAAAAGCTTGGCACAGCACCCATTTTAACTTGTCATAGCCAGGGAATTACAGGTGTAGGTCTTTCATTGAGCCAGTCCACAACAATGACACCCTGAAAGTGGCTGCTGTAAATGAAAAGCAGCCATTGAAGCACAGATGCTATAAACTTTATTAACTACAGTGACAAGTCTGCCTATAAAACTGTTTATTAATAAATGATTAAGCTAGTATTAATCCACCTGCGTAGTTGCTGTAGGGGATACAGTTCATGGCAGGGGTAGCAAGCTAATCTGACCAGAAATCAGCCTGGGATGTGGCCTTGGTCTCACTCAGTTATGCAAACATAGACCTGTTAGTTGAAAGCTCTTTGTAGTCTGCCTTACAGTCTCAGTGAGGACAACCTGCATTAACCTTTGCTGCTTACTAACAAACAGCTCACTTGTACTTGCCTGACGTCAGTTTCTCTGACTCCACAATCTGTCCTCTCAGTTGTTTGCCAGCCTTATCACTTTGATGAAGTAACGTGATATGAATTTATCTATACAGCAACTGTTTGTCACGGCCAAGATTATACAGCTGGCCTGTGATGATCTAGAGGGAAACGGCGTGACCCAAATGAGTGTGCGTAGTACATTAACAGTAGTAAGATTAAAATGAAGAAGAAACTGTCTTGCTTATGGAGAAGAATAAAAGAAAATGTACTGTCTTTTTTGTTTCATTGTGGTTTTTTGATAGCTTTTATTGCTGCAGCAGTTCCCAGCTCAAAACTCACGGCTGGCTCTAGAACGCTTGATCCGCCAGCATAAAATGTACGATGTAATAGAAGTAATGGAGGAAGTAGGGCTCTAAACTCAAGCACAAGATGAATGCTTAAAAAGCTCGAAGGAAACACTTGTTTTATTTCTTTGGATAAATTAAGTTTCAGGATGCTGACTGTCCAGTGTTATTGTTTCTTTTGTTTTTATCTTAATAGTGCCAGCACTTTTAAGCTGAAGCGTTTTTTTGTTGTTGTTGTCCTGTACAGGAAGGTCTGACTTCACCGAATGTTTAGGTACTTGACTCGGGTGTGGTTTAACTGGTCGTTTTGTTTGCATATGTGTGGGTGTGTTTCTTCACATGTTATATGTTTCTCAGGTATTAAGTTTAAAAGTTGGGATTGCCACGCATTTGTTATACTAAGACGCGTGTCCACATTAACAGCTGCTGAATCTTTATCTTATCATTTCTTCTTTGCCCTTCTCTGTAATTTCCTGTGAGGCATACCTGTGTTAGACATGTCACTACAGTGGTTTCACTTCTAGTTCTCAGTATGACGCACTCCTTCCGTTACATCCTCTTTGCTGGGCATTGCTTCATTATTTATTGGAAAATGGGTTTAACGCATTGTTGATCTGTGAAAACCACACACAAGTTGTTCATTTGAACTAATCTGGGCCAAGCACAGCCCAGTGGACTTCTTTTATGTCTCACATTCGTTTTATTGAGATTTTTATAAGAATATGCCTTAGAAATGAAAAGGGGGGCATAATTAGATTTGTCTTCACAGACTGGAGCAGGCTGAAAGGCAATGAATAAAATATAAAATGAGATCTTTTTCAAATAATAGTGTTGATAGCTCTAAATGTGTAGCGGGTAACGTATTCACCTTACACACAAAAGATTCCAAAAGATTGGAAATCAGACACAGACCCAGCTTATAACACAGGGACTTACAAGCTAGTGTGCTCCAAGTGCCAGCGCTAAGCCCGGATAATTGGAAGTGTTGCGTCAGCGAGGGCATCCGGCGTGATTTCTGTGCCAAATCAAAACATGTGGATCCATCCGCTGTGGTGATCCTTTGGGTGGTGAGGGGTGGGCAAAATTACCTACTTACAATAGCACTGTATACTAAACTGTGTTACATCGTCTGTTCTTGTCACATATTACACAACTCAATGAAAATATATAAAAGCACTGGGGGGTACTACTGCCAGACGCGTTATCATTTGTTTAAATATGTGTTATTAACTTTGCTGTCACCATTTTTGGGTTGTATTTTTTTTAGGGTGTAATTTTCAGAAGACTTTCCCACACCTTGTGTCGAATTTTTATCTGTAAGTTCACTTCATTAGGGACAGCTAGATAAGACTAAAGTGACCTAATACAGCACTCCTGCCAGCAATGTTGAGCTTTTGTTGACACAGTTTTAGTGAAGTGTTGAGTCAACTGTATGTATAATCATGCTATAACCGTGCTATGTTCACTGGCCACTGGTACTGGGTTGGAGGTTTTGCTTCAGAGCTTATTTATTTCTTTGTGGCACAGATTCAACACAGGGCTGAGATTGTGACATGATAGCATCACTTAGTTGCTGCGGTGACTAATGAGGTTTTGGTGCTATTGTTGGATTTTCCTAAAAAGTTTTTGTGCTTCCATTTTATGTCACTGGGAGATCTTGTATTAGAATTTAATAAGTTATGCCTAATAAAACAGCTTGAGCACTTATTTTCTGCATCATTCATTATTGGAAAGATGGACATAAAAAATCGTTCGGAAGGTTAAAGCGACAAATGATAACTAGCCATATTTCGGGCACCGTTGCTCAATCGTGACTAGGCTGGGCAGTTTAACTGTCAGAGTTGTGTTTTCCATCCAACCAAACACAAACCGAATCCAATGGAGATTTTTGACGAGAGAAAGTACACTTACTCAGACCCTTACTCATCTGGCCGGCAGTTCCCTTTAGCCGTCCAGAGATCACTTCATCCTCCCTGTCTGCCTCAAAACCCCCACATGGACTCCCAGGGTCCCAGAGGAATTTTTGGCCTGGATTTGGAGTGGAAAAACATCGTGCTGGAAGTATTAGTGTTTTTGAATCACTATTCAGACATGAACCAAATATCTCCTGAGTGATAACTGATTGATTTTAATACTCAAAAACTGATTTAACTGCTAGCAAACTGAGGGGACCCCCGATTTAGTCAAGGATGCTTGTTGACTTTCTAGATGAACAAACTTTACTGCCTTAAACTTTTTCTTTCTTTCTCTCCCTATGGATGGATATATAGCTAGCTAGCTAGATATGTAATATTTTACAGGATAAATAGTGAAAAATGAAGTCACACTCCCTCTTTTGTGTGTAATGTAATGTAATCCAAGTTTCTCTCCTCTGTTGTGGTAGCCAGTCCAGCTGTGTGTCTGTGTTTGTGCGCCGTGTGTGTTTGTTTTGGTGTTTGGGAGATGACGCTGGTGCTCTAGTGTCACATCCAGTGGTTCTGCACGTCTCATATGTTTATGTCTCTTTTGAATGTTTATATAAACAGTATAAAAATCTTTGATAAATAATCACGCATACATAACTGTTTCACAAGTTGAGCTTTCAGAAATCCAATGATAAGGGGCCTCAGGTTGTTTTTAGTGCTCCAAAACTTAAAGATATTTCATTTATGATCAGTGAAAAGCAGCAGATCCACACAGCTAACAAACTGGATCGAGGGGTGTTCTCAGTTTTCTTAAAAGAGTAAGTTAAATGATTTCCCGGTCATCAAACAACACTGTTTACTGTCAGTCAACCAGATCAATTAAAATGATAATCATTTCAAACCCAGTTAACAGTATTGAAATGAAATTCGTTTCATGGTATGCAAAAGCACAGCAGTGGAACGTTTGTACTTGTCACGCTGCTTCCCTTTCAGAGCATGCTCTATGGAAATAAGCTTCTTACATCTGCTTTAACTAATGACCAGGTGCCATTAAATGGCCTTGGTGTCATACGCATTCATTTGCATTTCCTGTCAAGTGCTATTTATCCATGTTCTCGGCACAGTCTGCCCATTGTTTTTGTGTCACTGCTCAGAGTCTCTATAAATAAGATCTTGTGGGTGACGTTAGTTCCTCCTTTCTCAGCCCCTGTGTTTATGTGTGTATTTATATGTAAATGTGCAGGCTGTGGCTGTTGGTGTGCTGTTTTCCATGTTTTTTTCTAGTTATCCTGTTTATCTCACAGTCATTTTCTCATGGTGGACTTAATAGTACAGCGACTTTTTGCCCTGGTATGTATTTCTTGTGATATAGGGTAGTAACGGTGTTCTAGATTAGCATCACTCTTGTCACCAAACTGTAAACCACAGGCAAACAAAGACACTTTTATGTAGAGCAAACTGGTATCGCTGGCTAGAAGCACCACGCTTAGAAAACAGTCCTGCACTGTACAGAGCCTTGTTCCAGATATTTGTGCCCCCGTCCACACAAACGTCCAGACGGAGAGATATAATCTGTTAGGTTAGATGTAATCTCAGATTACAGATTAGGATAGAGACCAAAATGTGAGCACTGGATGGCTTTCAAGATGTAAAAGCGGGGTTTTATTTACAGCTTTCTGTGTAATCCAGGTAGTTATCTTGTTTGAGTTTCATGGTTGTGTGCATTTATGGGTTGACAGGAAACCTGTCACATGCAGGTCTCTGTGTGCAAAAGACAGTCAGGCAAGCGGAAATTGCGGGTGACAGTCATGTCACTTGCTAATCTGCTCAAAGTAATTATAGAGATCTCTCGGTTGGGGAGGGGGCTTGAATACATATGTGTAAACAGGAGAGGGTCCTTGGAGTTTGCATTCACTGTGACACAATCCATGTTTGCTGAGATTACATCAGATTGTTGCAACATCCGCTACAGAGAAGTGAAAAAAAAACTAAGCAAAAATGCTGTCTCAGTGCCTTTTGTTCATGTATCATGAGCATGTGGATGCCAGGAGGCTTATCAGCTGATTCTTAAGCCATTCAGTACCCCCACCAACCAACACACACACACACACACACACACACACACACACACACACACACACACACACACACACACACACACACACACACACACACACACACACACACACACACACACAATACAAATCTTATGCACTCTAATGTTGCCTTTGTTTGTCTGTGTGTGTGTGTGTGTAGATCAGGTTGACGGATGGGTGGGTGTTAACTGTTAAATAGAGATTCATAGATCAGCTGTTATCTCAGGGTTGAAGCTCAAGGCCAACATTTGGATTTTTCATTCAGGAGAACTGTGCAGTGATTACAGGATGGAGGGAAATCACTGGCATTAAAAAGCGCTTCACTGAGCCTCTCAGTTTTTTCATGACCTAATGAATATCATTTAAAGAGAAGAAATCTTGGCAGCAGTTGCGGCACTGATTGAAAGAGAGGCTGAGGCAGACACTGACCTCGTTGCTTTAGTTTTATATAAATATCTCAAATAAAGTGCTGTTTCTGGGTATTGGCAGCTGGAATTAAACTGCTTCCAATACAAATTTCAGCTCTTCCTGATTGGCCTGGAGGTATAAAGGAGGTCGTTTTTGGTTGCGATTTGTCTCGGTTTTTGTGTTTTATTGTCTTTACCTTAATGCAGGGTGATCTTCTATGCACACCTTACTCTGTCCCTCCTAACCCACTATGTCTGTGCTGTTCTTATACCATTCTTTATTACTCCTCATATACTGACCATTAAGCGTTCTCTTTAACAGCTTTTTTTTCTCCTTTGTATTTGGGGAAAAAAAAAGGGTTCTGTTCATGGGTAATGGTAATCTAAGAAACGAAATTTTAGCTGTATCAGCTACAGCCAGTCCGATGATTCAACATTTGAGCTGCTTGGAAAATCACAGGGAGCAAATGTTATGTCATGAATGCTTAATGCCCAGCTATGTCATCAGAGAGAAATTCACTTTTCATGATGGTTTCAGTTCTTGGATTTGATTTGACACGGTCACGAGGCACACAGTGCTGTAGGCGTCCATTGACTTGATCCTCTTTCACAGGTTCATAAAAATATTTTTTTTTTCGCTTTTTCGAGCATATGTCATGCCACATATAAGTCGGAAGCAGAACCAGGGTGTTCTCCTGTGGCCTCCTCCCAGGGAGGCTTTAGCAAAGAACCCACAGGAAAGTAATCATTATTGTAATAGTTTGAGGTTTTATTCACAAATGATCAGAAATAACCAGAAAAAATTGCCTTTGTGTGTTGCTACCTGTCTAAGACCCAATCGGAGCCTCCCGAAAAACACCCTGACAACAAGATCAAGATGTGTAGGCGTGGAGTGATGCACAGCGCACAAATAAACAGTTAATCTCCAAAAACTCAAATGGCTCTAATGTGCCGGATCATAGTGGAGAATGCCAGTGCAGATTAAATCTGAAGTGCTCCGTAATACCCTACTGTGTCAGAAGAAGTTGTAGCCCTCCGCAGTTATCGGTGTGGCTGGGAATGCCGTTCATGTGAGTGTGTTTATCCCCTCTGTGACCCCGCGCTGCCAGCTATTAGGAGATCAGTCCACTGTATGACTTGTCTTGAAGTATGAGGTCAACATCGGATATTTTAAAAGAAGACTCACAGGGTCACTGTCATCTGGTCTTGAATGAGCTCTGAAAATGTCACAAACAGAACGATTAACACATAAAGAAAAAGTCAGTTAAATGGTCTGGCTGCCAAGGAGAAGGACTGTGATAATTGCTTATAGATGTGAGATTTGTCACACATTTTTATACGCTCTTAAAGACACATTCATTGCTGATACTGTGCCTCTATCACAGCATGCTGGGCAGGTTCAGCCGATCCTTGGACAAAATACGCATTCCTGGTTTGACATACTGACACACATCTCACAGAGAAGGCCTGTAGTGCCAGTACACCTCAGGCCCTGTCAGCATTCATTCTCTTGTGTGCTGAAGCGCCCTTTAACCTGCCCCAGCTGTGTATACACACACATGCACAGATACATTAGCTTCCTGCACCTCAGGGGAGTTTTTGGAACTATGAGCATGCTCTCTTGGCCAGTTGGCCCTCTCTGTTAGTATGGTGTTTTCCAATCAGCACATTCCTCTTTCTCTAGACAGACACAGTGAGACGATTTTGGCAGCACACACAGGGTGGGGTAATGCTCATATCCTGTCCCCTGACCTCAGATTACACACACGCACAGTTACTGTACTGTTTTTGTTCATGCTAACACTCAAAAACACCACATTCTTGCACTTAACACATACAGCTTTTTCTCTGTTTTGAACCAGCTGTCACAGTCAGTCTTTAAACCCAGAGCCTTTCAGCGTCTTTCTTCCCACTGCCAGCCACATAGCTGGTGTGCCTGTGCCAATCCGTGCCTGTTGTACTTGCCCGACACCAGCACAGACTCTCTTCTGTCTGCGTTAATGACCGACAGCGCTCCGTCCATCTTTCCATCTCTTCCCCTTCTTCCCTCCCGGCACCAATTGGGCACCAGGACTGGGCTTGGCATAACCTTGTCTCCGACAACAATAGCTGCTCCAGTCCACTACAATCAAGTTGCTGCCGATTGCCTCGCTTGCATGTCTGCCTATGAGTGTTTTCCTGTGTATAAACAAGTCTGTAGCATGCCAGAGAGATGGAGAAACAAAGACTGCAACAAGCTGCTGTGTCTGAATTTCAGCCTAGTGTGTGAACCCAGGCATGAACTCCAAGCTGAATGCTCGCCATCCCCATTTTTTTTTTTTTCTCCCCTGCACAGAGGGAATGACAAAGCACTCAGTCACACACTCCCTTTCACTCTAAAACTGTTCAACTTTGTTTTGTTGGCTTTTTCTCTGCAAATGTTATTCACTTTTACTCTGCTTCTCATAATATGAGTATTGTGAAACCTCCAAATTGTATTGGAAGGATTTAAAAAAAAAAGAAGTCTCATATTTAACCCATTCTGGCAGGCACACACACACAGTCATAGAGGGGACTTCCTTTCTGATTCTCTTGTTTATACAAGCAAATCCCACACTCCAGTGGATAGTGACCAGAGTGTGAGAAAACTTTAAGACAAAACACACTCTATCTCAGTCACACACGAAACTCCCCACCCAGCCCCGGCTTATCCAGCAGACCTCCCTCCAGTCTCCCTGCTGAACCTTGGCTCACCATTTCTCTCCTTATTTTCTTTCGTTGTTGCTTAATGCACACACTAGTCTGCATTCCCTGTTGCTGCTGCCAGTGACTCTCAGCTTTCCCCCCCCCATGCTCTCTGTAGGTCCCCCTCATTGTCGCTGGTCAGTGTGGAGGAGGTGTCAGGAGATTGAGGTTAAGCAGCCGTTTGGCGATTGGCACTTGACATAGCATGAGGTGCTATCGCTGGACACAAAAGAAGGCGACTAACAGAGAGAGTGTGGGAGATTGTAGCATTAGGATTGTTTGTGTTTTCAAGGGGAGTGTGTGTATGTAAGGGTGTGTCTTTCATGCATGTTTGCTCGGTGAGCAGACTGTGTGTTTTGGGGTCCCAGTTAAATGGACTTTGTCAGGCCTGTGCGGCTCTGTAGCACACTCTAGTATCACTGGGAGTCCTGCCAGGCCGAGGCCGAACGAGGAAGGGGTGGTGCTGGGTCTACAGTGGGAAAAGGTCGGGAGAGATAAATGACCGAGTCCCATGTGAAACTGGCTCACATGGCTTCCTTTTTTGCTCTGCTTACCATCCCAACTGTTCCCAATGTTTTGGCATTGTTCTCTGCCTAGTTACGTGCTGCTCGGCGGAATCATATTTGGGTTTTATAGCCAGCAGGCATGTTTATTCACTGGGGCTAATGTAAGGCCAAACAATGGCGTTATCTCTTCGCCTTGTTGTAAATGGACTTAGCTGTCAACATGTGGAGTTCAGTGGATTTGGTTTAAAGTGGATTATTATTATGACTCAACCCTCTGAAAATGTATTAGTGAAAGCAGAGGCTGTACATGTGTGTGTCTGTGAGTCTGTGTGTACGCAGTTGTCTGGAGTTTGTGTGGTAATTATGACTAACCTAACAGTTTGGTGTTGCTGTCCTCTCTCCTAGGTGACATCACGCAGAAGGGCTATGAGAAGAAGAGAGCCAAGCTGCTGGCCTCCTACATCTCCCATTTGCCAAGTAAGACCAGTTCTTCTTCTGCTCTTGGAATTTTTTCATCTCCCATTAAAGCCTTCCTTCTTCCTTTTCTCCATTTGTTTTTTTTTCCGCCTCCCCTGTCTGCAGTGTTATTGTTGTTCAGGCTGAAAAGCAAAACAAGGCTAGATTGCATAAGAAGATTCCTCAAATTTACATTTGAGCTGATTATTCTTTCACATGTGAAAAATAAAACGGAGGGAAAAAATGGATTCTTTATGTCGTATTGTAGTTTTTTTTTCTTTTTTCATTTCTTTGAGAAGAAACTTTACTGACTTCTCAGTGTGAGTGTTGATTGTCTTTGTCCAAGTTAGCAACATAATTTCTGGCTTTCTGTGGCACTCTAGTGGCCAAAATGAGAATTGCACATAAGGTGACCAGTGATGCACAAATATCTTTAATTAACTGCATCACCACAAGTAAGCCACAGATGAACAAACCCATAGTTCCTGTCAGACTTTCTGCTGTATTTAATGCGTACCCAGTAAATCTGATACATTCTGAAACTGGTTTCAGTTTACAGCTGTGGGGAAGTACTAAAGCTTCTCTGTGTTACTGTGTGTCAGACAAACTGACTTGACTGTCAGTTTCCTCAAGCAAGGGTGTGGTGTTTCCTTCGGAAAGTATTGCACCGTGCTAGCAGCGGCATGAAAAAAAAATCTTTCTTGATGTATCACTTTAAGCTATTTCAAAAAAAAAAAGAAAAAAGAGAGCACCACTACACTTCCCTTTCCTCTAGTTTAACCTTTGTTTTGGCTTCTGCTGCCAAAACATTTATGTGATTACACACAAAGATTGTATATTAATCTAGATTTCATTTGGAAAAAACTTTTTTTTTTTTTAAATACTTGAATGAAAGTCCCATTGTTTTTAGTGATTTTTGCTTTCATTTGACTTTTGCTGGCAGCTTGCTTTGAATGTCAGAGCATACACCAGAAAGCTTTGAATCTCCAGGGGTGACCTTGTGCTCCTTCACTGGTCCTGTTATCCCTCAAAACCATCATCTCCTCAGGGACTCAGTTACCCAGTTCCCTCTGGGAGGAAAAGACAGTTCACTAAAAATATAAATGTAACCCAGTTTCATGTACTCTGTTAGCAGTATAACTTGCATCAGTCAAGTACATGTCCTTATTTCACTGTTCACAGGCTCTGTATGAGGCTAAATTTGGAGAGCTTCAGAGAAGGTCATATAATATTTATGCCTACACGTTGCTGTAATAGCATTATGTAAAGCAAGAGTGTGCTCTGTTTGTCTGAATTTCCTGGATCTCATGTTAGATTGTTTGTTTTGCTTTTATTAATGTTCCCCTAAATATAGACTTTTATTGACTTTTCACATGCTGGGCTCTGTTCTGCAGATGTGGATCTGCCTCTACCAGATGTGCAGCTTTCCCCGAGCCGCAGTGCCGACCCTAGCCCCAGTCCTGAGGCCCCGGGCCCCTCCACCTCTTCAGCCTCCAGACACCATCGTTCACACCGGAGCGGAGGCGCCAGGGACGAGCGCTACAGATCAGGTATGCAGCACAAAATTCACTACAAAAGCACACAGGTACAGTTGGAGTCAAAAGTTTACATCATTGAGTTTCTTTAAATAGTTTCTTTGATTTGGAATGAAGGTACAACAAGAGTGGAATGAATGCAAACAATTCAAGTCATTGTTTTAACTTTAATTGTTAAGTTAAAAATCAATAAAATAGAATTTCATTGATTTGGGAGATATATCCCCACAAATTTTCAACAGGGTTTAATGTTGGCGCGCTAATGGCATAACCTAGTGCTCCAGCAATTTCCAGTTCATGGCAGGCTTGAGCCTTGGTGGTTCCTGGGTTGGTCCTAAACATCCTTATCATCTGAGGGTGACAGAAATTTCTCCAAGAGACCTTATCAACTTCTGCAAATCTATAATTGTCCTTGGATATCTTCACTGAGTTAGCTGGATTTTTCCATTGTCCAGAGAATTGATCAATCTAATGAGTGCTATTAATCATGATCACTAACGAGAAGTTTACAGGTTTTGGCCTTGTCCTTGTTGTTTTTCTTTGTTTTTCTCACTCTGGTTATTCTCTATTTATGTAGACATCCATACAGAAGCTGTCCAGGCAGCACTGGCCAAACATAAAGAGGAGAAAATGGCACTTCCCATGCCAACCAAGAGGCGCTCAGCCTTTGTCCAGTCTCCCATAGATACCTGCACACCTCCAGGTAAGCTTGGTTCCTCCCACTCTGAGATCAGATGGTTGCTGGTGATTGTAGCTCCTAAAAAATACCCTTACCAAAACATTAAAAGTTATTGAATTATATTTTTTTTCATGTTTTCTCTTACTCTTAGACACATCTTCTGCATCAGAGGATGAAGGCTCGCTGCGCAGAAAGGCAGCACTCAGTGCAGCACTGGCTCAGACCCTGCAGAGCCCCGACTACTGGATCAACCGCTCCGTCCAAAGCTCTTCCACATCCTCATCTGCTTCCTCCACCCTCTCCCATGGAGAGCCCAAGACTCAGCCCCAGCCCCAGCCTCAGCCTGCTGTTTCCTTGTTAGCTGACGTGCTAGCCCACACACGCATCGGTAAACTGTCCTGATGGAGAACTCCCAGCGTTAATCCATAAATCTCAGTGATAGTGTCACTGCCATTAATTATGCTATTTTTCTCCACCCTAACAGAAAACAGTGTCCCCCCAGATGTGACGTCCTCTGCTTCTCAAGACAGAGGGTCCAGGGTGGATCTTCCCCCAGCAGTCAGGGGCATGAGCCGTGGACAGAGCCGCTCCAGCATGCTGGATACTGCTGACGGTACACTCACTTAAGCCAGAATGTCTGTTAACGTCTGGCTATGGTACAAATGTATCTAAGGGTTTATGTTTCTGCAAAAGTGGGGAGAAAAACTGCTAAAGAATTGTTCATTTTCTGAAATATTTGGAATCTGGGTGACTGTCATTTGGTTCTTTCCTCATTTCAAGCAGTTCAGTCATTTTCATATTCTAATCATGACATCGGACGATATATTTCTGTTTTGCATTGGCTACGGGATTGAATGTGTTCCAATCAACATACAATCTACCCATGTTCATCCTCGATCACCTTCAACATCATCCTCATTTCACTGTGTGGTGAATGCTGCTAACGACGGATATTTTGTGTTCTTTCTTTTGGGTCCATTAATCCTGTCCCTGTCTTGACTTTGATTTAAAAAAGGAAAAAGAAAAGGTAATATACATCGAACCTGGGGAAGGGGAGGGATGCCGAAGAGGCCCCGAGAAGCTTGCTTTCCATCCTGATATCTATCTCTCTTTATGTTTGTCTCATGCTGTAGGTGTAGAAGTAGAAATCTTCCTTTATAGTATTTTCCTAAAAGAATTGTCCACTCTGTGTCTCCTCGAGTGCAAATTTCCCTTTCAAATTTTTCCTGCTGCTGATTCTGTTCCTGACTGTGCTAGTGCGTAGGATACTGCCTGTGTGAGCGAGAGAGCGTGTGTTAAAGTAGAGATTCGTGTTTGAATAAACTTGCATGTGTGGGTGTCTGCGTGTCATTGTTTGTTTGCATATGTTGGTGACGGCGGCTGCTCTCGGTGTTTGTCCAGGCGTGCCTGTCAGCAGCAGGGTGTCCACTAAGATCCAGCAGCTGTTGAACACACTCAAACGTCCCAAAAGACCACCGCTCAGCGAATTCTTCCTCGATGACTCTGAGGAAATCGTAGAAGGTGTGGCACATAACACAATATGTCATGCTTGATTTTCACTGTTGTGTGTACTACAGCACGGAAATCCTCTTGGTTGTTTTGAAAAGGGTTTTCACTTCTTTAGGAAGTCACCCAGAGTTTTGTGACATCACAGTGTTACAGCGTTACACCCAGTACTCACAGTTTCTTTCTTGCCAATTTTCATGCCTAGTTCCCCAACCGGACCCCAACACCCCGAAGCCTGAGGGACGTCAAATCATCCCAGTGAAGGGGGAGCCCCTCGGGGTGGTCAGTAACTGGCCTCCTGCCCTGCAGGCTGCCCTTGCCCGCTGGGGGGCCACTCAGGCCAAAAGCCCTGCCCTCACTGCCCTGGACATCACTGGCAAACCACTCTACACACTCACATATGGTGAGCGACACGTCGCCTCGTAGGAATATTAAAGTCGATTTTGAGGCATAAATATGGGTGTCTGTATTGTTGTGTCCACTCTATAAATGTCAGGTATATTTTTTGCATATGAGCTGGATCAAAGGAAGAAATATTTGTTGGCCCGAGTAGAACAACTCCCACATTACATTGCCTCCAGTGTGGACCCATAGTGGGTTGGGAAGTTAAGCGATCATGGAACAGTTATGCAACAATAATACACAGTAATTTAACAGTAAGAAATCTGGCCTTTGGAAAACAAGATGACTTTTTTATCTCCTTTTTTTTTTTTTTTTTTTAACTTCCATAGGTAAACTGTGGAGTCGCAGTCTGAAACTGGCCTATACCCTTCTGAATAAACTGGGCACAAAGACTGAGCCTGTCCTTCAACCTGGAGATCGAGTAAGAGTTTGTCAGTCATTTCTTCCCAAGTAAATTGTAAAGTAGCACAACGAGAAAAATCATTTTCTCTGCTTCTTAGGTGGCGTTGGTGTATCCAAACAGTGACCCTGGCATGTTCTGGGTGGCCTTCTACGGCTGTCTGTTAGCTGAAGTCATCCCTGTGCCTATTGAGGTGCCGCTGTCCCGACAGGTAAATATACCTGTTTTCATAGCAGTTTTTCTGTGGGATTTCTGAAAAATGCTACACATGTTTAGGACCAAACGCATGGTTTATGATAATGAGAGCCTCACCAGTATACTATTAACATTATCATTATTATTATTTCTTTTAGTTGTCACAGTTTTGTCTGCTTGCCTGTCCTTGTGTGTTGAAGTTTCCTGACCTAAGCCTCTTTTCATAGGATGCAGGGAGCCAGCAGATTGGGTTCCTATTGGGCAGCTGTGGTGTGAGTTTGGCGCTGACCAGTGAGGTGTGTCTCAAAGGGCTGCCCAAGACACAAAATGGAGAGATCATCCAGTTCAAAGGTCAGCAAGACTAAACTGCCTCTGCTAATGCTGCTGGCTCATCGGGAATAATCTCTGGATGCTGTCATTTTATTGCGATATTAGTGTAATTAGTGCAACTGAATACATGTCCTTTTTTCCTGGTGACAGCTGTAATAGTTTTTGTGTGCTCCATGTTCTTTGTGTCTGCGTGTTGCAGGTTGGCCAAGGATGAAATGGGTAGTGACCGACACTAAGTACCTGACCAAACCATCCAAAGACTGGCAGCCTCACATTCCCACTGCCAACACAGACACTGCCTACATAGAGGTAGGCAGTTCAATGCATTTCTAATTTCTCCATTCTAATTTAGATTAAATCAGTTTATCTTTAGTAAACTGTTATATATTCAATTATTTATCTTCTGTAACTCGCACACTATTATTTGACTCTGATATTAATTGTGACATGTTGTTGACATCTGTGTGTGTGTGTGTGTGTGTGTGTGTGTGTGTGTGTGTGTGTGTGTGTGTGTGTGTGTGTGTTTCTTTCTCGCTAAAGTACAAAGCGAGTAAGGAGGGAACAGTGATGGGAGTCGCTGTGTCCAAGATCGCAATGCTGACTCACTGTCAAGCTTTGACTCAAGCCTGTAACTACTGTGAAGGTCAGAGACTATAATACACTGTATGTAACTTTACGGACTTGAAGCTGGTGAACGCACTCATTTGCTTATGTGTTTTCTATCTTAGGGGAGACACTGGTCAATGTGTTGGACTGTAAGAAAGATATGGGCTTGTGGCATGGCGTCTTAACGGTGAGACTGGATGTTTAGCTTTCTGCTGCTGACTAGATGCCCTTTATTACTTTGGTGTGTGGTACAGTATGTTATTGACACTGTTTGTTTACATGTATTTTTTCCTTCCCTGCAGAGTGTCATGAACAGAATTCACACCATTACTGTGCCATATGCTGTCATGAAGGCCTGTCCCATGTCCTGGGTGCAAAGGGTTCATATTCACAAAGGTTGAGCCAAATGTTCTTACTTTTATACTCCATATTCTTATAATTTTACTATGTTTGCTTAGTTAATAAGCAAACAATATTATTAAAACCGAGTATTTTACAGACTGCTAGGATAATAATAATGTTAGAAAATAAATTTAATAAGAAAAAAGTAGAGAAATGATGCTTAAGGGATTTTTCTTACCCTCTCACAGCACGTGTGGCCTTGGTGAAGTGCCGTGACCTCCACTGGGCCATGATGGCCCATAAAGAACAGAAAGACATCAACTTGTCTTCGATACGCATGCTTATAGTAGCTGATGGAGCCAACCCATGTGAGTAACTCATGTAATAAACAGTCACTATACATGGCCATTTTAAAATGTTGTGCTGTGAGTTTAAGCTGCTTTCACCTACTTTTGTTAATGTTTTCATCCTTTGTTTACCCTCAGGGTCTGTGTCCTCGTGTGACGCTTTCCTGAATGTGTTCCAGTCTCATGGTTTGAAGCCTGAGGTCATTTGTCCATGTGCCACCTCTCCCGAGGCCCTGACTGTGGCCATCCGCAGGTACAACGTGAACCACACGAACAAAGAGATAAACAGAGAGACATGTGCTTTCACACATACAGAGATCGGATCTCCACTCAACATTTCATCTATTCTTAAATCAGCTTGAAAAGGGGAAGCTGTAATGTTCACACTGCATTGTGACAAGCGACACAGTGTTATAAGCGTTAAGCGTTTCTTAACGACTTCTAGTTGGTCACTGAGAAGTTTTAAAAACTGGTACTTGCACGCTTTTTACTGACTTTTTCGTGCATTAGCAGGCCTCAGCAGTTCATTAGCTTTCATCTCTGTAAGAACAAAATCTATACAGTTAAATTTAACTGAGACGTCCTTTATTGAAAATGCATGAAATCTGTAAATATTAATAGGGATGCAGCAATTACACGCAAATAGTATGGGTCATGAAAATGGAAAAATACACTTTTCAGAATAAAAAGTTAAAAGCATGCACACTTTTTAAATTTTTAAATTTTATTTTCTTACCTTGTACAGGCCAGGTGCACGAGGTGCTCCGCTGCCAGCCAGGGCCATCCTGTCCATGGGCGGGCTGAGCCACGGAGTGATCCGGGTGAACACAGAAGACAAGAACTCTGCTCTGACTGTACAGGATGTGGGTCACATTATGCCTGGAGGTTAGCCACAACTGTTAGGTGTAATTGACAGTGCAGAAGTGCAGCAGCTGTCACATCTTTACTGTACATTCGTACTGTATGACCTTTTTTTTTTTTTAGAATACAGAAACTCAAGTCTACATAATTCTAATGTTTTGACCTGTTTTTGTTCGTTTCAGCTCTGATGTGCATTGTGAAACCAGAGGGATCTCCTCAGCTGTGCAAGACGGATGAGATAGGAGAGATCGTGATCAACTCACGTGCTGGAGGCACCATGTACTACGGCCTACCGGGTGTCACCAAAACCACATTTGAGGTCTGTCACGGGTTTAATGTTGTCACACAAATTACAGCTTTGTACCAACATTTACTTTTAAAATGGTAAATGTTGGTGGTATAAAAGGTATAACATAATGTGGCTTTTGTGTTAGTAGAATGGGACATGATATGAAGTTTACATCAGTCTCTGTATGTCCCCTCTTATTTCTGCTATAATGAGCTCTGTCCCTTCTTGTTTGACCTTGTGAATTTAAAATATGGACTCATGGAAAAGGAGTACTAGTTTAAAATTACCCACTAGATGGAGCCACAGACTTCACTGAATAATTGCTTTATTTGTATTTCCTCATTTACTAATAAAATGCTTTATAGACTTGATTGAGTTGAAATATTGTCCCATTATTTTTATTAATAAAACCCCACTAAGTGTTTCTTTTTGGCTTATACTATGTTATACTACTACAACTGCAGTATTTGGAGTATGCAGTATATTTACCCTTGAAATGCAATCCCAGACCTTTTTTTCTCTGCTGTATTTATGACACTAGTCTCTCTCATCTGTGCTAATTTCTAGGTGATTCCAGTAAATCAAGCCGGAGCGCCCGTTGGAGAAATTCCCTTCACTCGAACTGGCCTGCTTGGATTCGTGGGACCGGTAGGTCACACATACACAATTACAGTAGTTCCAGTACTCTGCAATTTGGATGTCTGAGCTGAGTTAAATATGTCTGCTCCACAGGGGAGTCTGGTATTTGTTGTGGGAAAGATTGAGGGGCTCCTGATGGTGAGCGGGCGACGGCACAATGCAGACGACCTGGTGGCCACGGCGCTAGCAGTGGAGCCTGTCAAAACAGTTTACAGGGGGAGGTGAGACACTGACAGGCCGCTGTGAACCACAGTGAGGTTTCACTGTGCTCTCAGCGTGTGTGTTCATGCATTACATTACTTCATAATGCACACTGAGTAAGAATGTTCTAGCGACGCACACATGTGAGCAAGGATAATTTAGTGATATTTAATTGGTAATTAGTACAAATCCCTTCAGCATCCTGCAGCTTCTGCTGGTTACTTTGTCTAGCTGTGCGTTTGCACTCACTCCTCTGCTGTTGTCTGTGCAGGATCGCAGTGTTTTCTGTGACGGTGTTTTATGATGAGAGGATAGTGATTGTGGCAGAGCAGAGGCCTGATGCCAGTGAAGAAGACAGCTTCCAGTGGATGAGTCGAGTGCTGCAGGTGAATCACACATCTGTTCATATCATCTTGATTAATATTATGTTATACTGTATTAACGTGTACTTGATGCATATTCCATCTTCAGGCCATTGACAGTATCCACCAGGTTGGCCTGTACTGTCTCGCGCTCGTCCCAGCCAACACCCTCCCAAAGACGCCTCTGGGAGGCATCCACATCTGTGAAACCAAGCAGAACTTTTTGGAGGGAAACCTTCACCCCTGTAATATCCTCATGTGCCCACACACCTGTGTTACAAACCTGCCCAAGCCCCGGCAGAAACAGCCAGGTGGGTCAACTTAGACATTATGGAATCATGCTTGTATACAATATAAAGCTGCAGCATGAAGAAGGAGCCAGAAATTATGAGCATGTGCCATCAGCTGGCAGTTGAAAGTTTGTCGTTGTGTAACCGACTCTTGGTTGTTTCTGATCTCCTCAGTGGACGTTGGTCCAGCTTCTATGCTGGTTGGCAACTTGGTGGCAGGGAAACGGATCGCCCAGGCTATAGGGAGAGAGCTGGGCGTGGTGGAGGACCAGGATCTCATTCGAAAGGTACTGCCACACAGACCAAACTCCACTGACTTCATATATATGAGGTCTAGTAGTGGATTTAGCACAGTGCAGCACAGTTTTTCAGCAGTTTAGTTTGTAGGAATTTGAATTGCCTTAATATTTAAAGGAGTCAGTATCTATAATGTTTACAACACCTGCACAGTGAGACCATTAATAAAAGATTTGCACGCTATAGCAAAACTCCAATGGTTGCTTTATAGATGGCAGAAGATTAATGAGCAATTGTTTAGTTCAGATTGCTGTATTGACATTATTATAAGCTGAACTTGTTTGGATTTTGGCTAAAAAAAAAAATGCTTAATTCATATAGTAACTGGAAAATGATCAAATTCTTTAAGCATTTTAATGTCATACAAACTTGTTCAAATTAAACTGGTAAAGTAAACTGATGTGTAAATATGCCATGAATGCAGGTTTAATGAGATGAGCCTGCGTCTGTCAGGCAGTACGACTGCTGATGCCTTATCCTAAATCTCTGTTGTTGTTCTGCCTTTACTTTGCTTGGGTTGGGCTTTAGCTCTGTATGTGGCCCACCATGATGGTAAGGCTCTAGTCTGGCCTCCCCTCCCCCCTGCATCCCCCCACCCGCCTCTTTGTTCATGCTGCTTCTGTCAGTCAGCTGTGGTAACCTGACGGCCACCAGGTACAGCTTAGCCCGGCGAGATGACCGAGCAGGCTGGCCTTTTGTCCAGCAGAGGTCCACACATTAAAACTAATATACAGGAGCACATTACAAATGAAGTCACATCCTACATTCATCAGGGCCTTATTTAATAGTCCCACGTCGCCGTCTTATTTTAAGACTGGCGTTGGCCAGCAGCCTGCTGCAGCTTTGCCAGACTAAAAAGTCTGCAATGAATTAAAAGACATTGATCTCCTCTGAGTGAGAGGAAGTTTCTTATCTTTTACAAAATGTGCAAGTGCAAGGCTTAAGCGATTATGATCTGTCACTTAGCATATATAACTGCAGAAGATGTTCTAATAATATACTGTGATGTACTATACGTATATCCTGTGCATTAGTACGAATTAGAATATTAATTAGACGTATTTTGACGTGCACCTCTGCTTCCTGTGTTCACTGTGACGCTCCCACGTGCAGCATGGCTTTATGAGTTGCCAGGGCAGCTGGTCTGCATGATGTGACTCCTCACTCATTCTTGACCAGAGCACGGCGTGTTGCGTGATTGAGAGAGTGGGTGGCACAAACGATTACTTTTCCAGTGTCTGACGGTGCGATACTGCTGAATATCCCTGTACGTCGAGGTGGTGTTATCTTTACTTGTTTTTTTAATGTTTGTTTTTTTACGTGCTTCCTAGTGGTCACCTGGCTTCTGTCTTGTAAAGGGATTCTTTACTTTCAGGTCCTGTCCTTGTGTGTCTGGTGCACTGCTTCCTCGGCTTTTTGACACCACAGATCGAGAGGCTAATGACATTAATATATTAATAGTTCTATTAATACTCATTTATGTAACTGCGTAAATCTCGTGAAGTACCTTTATTTAAGAAACAGCATTCCTTGGCACTCGTGTAGCAGAAACCTTTTTTTTTTAAATCAAAGTTATCAAAGTTGTTATGACCCCTTTGTCTTAAAGGTCCAGTTTGCCTCCTTCCTGGTGCAGATGGTCCCAGCATGACCTTTCACAACTTAAAAAAACCAAATACTCTGGACACCTCTGTGCTCCTGTTGCGTCACACTGTGTCCTTGACGTACTTTAAAGTGTTTTCTGTTTAAATTGAACAAATCTGTCACAGAGAGGACTCAGATTATATATTTATTTGTTATTTTGAAGACAGGCTTTAAAATGTTTTTCTCTTTAATCACTTTTAAATATGTTATTATTTGCCAACAGTGCCGCTTTGTGTAATTATATCTGTGCATTAAAACATTGTATGTGTGTTTAATCATCCATCTGTGATGCGTATGTAATGAGCGATTCCTTTCTTTGCCTTTTCAGCACCAGTTCTTGTCTGAAGCTCTGCAGTGGAGAGCCCAAATGGACCCTGACCATGTTTTATACGTGCTGCTCAATGCTAAGGTAGGCTAAACATGAGCATACTGTAAACATGAGAGACGTGCGCACACGTGTCGTGCACCATTACCATTCTTTTACCTCGGAAATGGTGCCACTCTGTAAATGGTGATCCATTTTGTTGTATGAGATCATCTGTACAAGCACTGTTTTTGCTCTAGGGGGTAGCAGTGTGCACAGCAACTTGTGCTCAGCTACACAAGAGAGCAGAGAAAATCACAGCTACCCTGATGGAGAGAGGAGGTCTCAACACAGGAGACAACGTGGTGCTGCTTTATCCCCCGGGTACGCACGCCGTTATTATACGTTTCATCTTTTCTTAGTTTTTCATATCAAATAAAATGTAAAAGTGCTGTTGTTTAACGTTCCGTAGTACTTGTGGCATTGTAGTTCACCAGGTTCCCGTCTCCTACTTCTGCAGGTATCGACCTGATAGCCGCCTTCTATGGCTGTCTCTACGCGGGGGTCGTCCCTGTGACTGTGAGGCCGCCCCACCCACAGAATCTGGCTGCTACTCTCCCCACTGTCCGCATGATCATTGACGTGAGTGCACTTCACCACAGCTTTTTTTTTTTTACTCAAGTATTTCCACAGTATAGTGGAGTAATGTATGTGGAATTATTTGAGTACACTGAGTAGCATTTAAACTGTCTTTGTACTTATTCTACCTTGAAGAGCTATTTTAAAGATCAACACACCAGAAGCACTCATTTTTCATTTTCAGTTTTATTTTTTTTCACTTAATTTTGTAATAATATATCCAAAACTAGTAGTTCACAATGAGAACACGGTTCTGTGAGTCTTCTCTAATGCAAATACGTCATTTTGTTTTGTTTTTGTTTTTAAGTGATCCACAATCACAGCTAACTAGGGTTCCTTATTCCCAGTTCTCCTGAAAATCGCGCTGTTTGAATAGACAGACAAACAGCAACGGAGACAAAAGCACAGTTATGACATTGCACTGTCCATACTGGATCACTTTCATGTACTGAAATATGCATTGCTGACCTTAAAACAAATATGAACCTTTTTTAGCCACCACTTAAACTGTCACATCAACAGAAGTGCCCTTCACTAATGAAATGAGTACTTCTCTTGGCCACTATAACTGATTTCCCTGGGGCAAAGCAAATGAAATTGGGCTTTACTTTGGAGATCAATGAAATATAAATAACTAAATGCTTCACATTAATCTAAACGACCACGTCTGTGCTCTGTGTTGTGTGCCACAGGTGAGCAAAGCAGCCTGCATCCTCACCACTCAGCCTCTCATGAGGATCCTCAGGTCCAGGGAGGCGGCTGCCAGCGTCAATGTCAAAACGTGGCCCACGATCATTGATACAGGTGACTGAATTAGGAAAGCCTTTGGAGTAACGTGCAGCAGCTGGGTAACGCTGCGTTTGTGCACGTCTGTAGATGCTAGCAGGTTTAGCTTAAAAAAGTGCTCCTGTTTTCACCACAAGATGTCCTGTTTGTGCTTTGACTAACTTCAGACATGTAAAGTACAGTTTCAGTTATTTTCAGCTCTCATTTCTGAAGATAAGAGTGTTACAGTGAGTTAAAAATAAAAGTATGGATTTTTAATATGTGCATTGAAAGGATAGAATTACACGTGAAATGATATCACCTTCCCTTTCAACCAGACTATTATCAGACTGTAGCATTAAGAGCAAGAAGTATTTGATTTATTTTGTCCAATAAAGAAATAACATAAATTCACTTCCCTCGCCTCACAGATGATCTTCCAAGAAAGCGGCCTCCACACATCTACAAACCTCCTACAGCTGAGATGCTAGCCTATCTGGACTTCAGTGTGTCCACCACAGGCATGCTGACTGGAGTCAAGGTAGATCACTCCCACAAATCCTGTATATCCTCCAAAAATAATAATAATAGCAAACAAACAGAAATGACTGTGATTTCATTTTTTTTTTAATATAAATTTCTTTAGCCAGAAAATTTTTAATTTTCTGCTTCTGTGTCTTCTCTTGGATGTTTGACCTTTACTCAACTAGTCTAGTTCAGTATATTGACAACGCAATTATGACACAGAAATTGGCGCAACTTTTAAAATGTACAATATTTTAATATTTACACAGTCATGGCCAAAAATATTTGGTAGTTGCACAAATTGTGTATTTGACATACTTTGTTTGTTTTTATGATATAGTGAAGGACATTTGTGCAGTTAAAATAACATTCAAAAAATTTTATTGGTTAATAAATCAAATTTATGCCTACAGTCAGTATTTACAGTGCGTTGACATTTTGTGATGCTGGATATCAGTCTCCGGGCCAAATCCTGATTAATGCTGATTCACTCCTGCATCATCGGTGTTGAGGTTGATTTGTTTGTGAGCTTCTGCTTATTCACGCACTTTTTAAGGGCTGACTGTAGATTCTTGATCGCATTAAGATCTGGGGAATTTCTTGGCCGTGGCTCCGAAATGTTAATTTGATGATCTCAGAGCCACTAAGTTATCACTTTTGCCTTGAGACGTGGTGCTGGAGACATCCATCATGCTGGAAAATGCACAAAGCATTAAAGTGCTTCTTTGGTGGAGGAAGAAGTTATTCTTTGAGGAAGCTTTTAGTGTGGTCAGGCAGAAGCCCACAAACTGCAGTCAGCTTTGAGCATTGCTAAATGTCCAACTTGCCACAGAGAATAGCAGAACTTATTAGAAGAAGGACCTCTAAATGCTGTTTGCATAAATTTGCTTTATTTGCCAATAAAAGTTGTTGAAATTACTTATGATTGTTTTTCACTGTATCGTAGAAATATGTAAAAGAAAAACTTGTGCGATTGCCAAAACTTTAGTACGAGCCTGTTGATTTTGAGGTTAAAAGACATGTAAGAAATGGTTCATTTAGATCAGATTTTATATACATCAATGGAGTGGAGATATTGAAGGTATATGAGTTTAAATACCTGGGGTTAAACCATGCAAAGCAAGAAAGAGCAGTGAAGATGAGAGTGCAGGCAGGGTGGAGTGGGTGGAGATGAGTGGCAGGGGTGATTTGTGACAGAAGGATAACAGCAAGAGTGAAAGGGAAGGTTTACAAGATAGAAGTGTGACCTGCTGTGATGTATGGTTTGGAGATGGAGCTGAAGGTGTCGTGATTACATCAGAGGGAAGCTCAGGCTGAGAGGTTTTAAAGGTAAGGCTGAGATGGTCTGCACACAGGAGGGATAGTGGATGTAACGAGCAAAGGATGTTGAAGATCGAGCTGAGGAAAAGAGGAAGACCTCGCAGGGGCTTCATGGATATTGTGAAGGAGGACTTGCTGATGGTTGTATGAGAGGGGAGGATGCTAGAGAATAGGGTGAAATGGAGAAAGATCATCTGCTGTGGTGACACAAACAGCTGAAAGAAGAATACACACTAACATGCTACCTGTTCTAATGGTCGTCAAACCACTCTACTTTGACGACCATTAGAACGTCTTTATTGATACATATCGAGGTATTAAAATCATGCTAATGAGGTGAAGTTTAATGGAGTGAGTCTGGTGGATTTCTTAAAAGTTTCTCTGCTTCTTCAGATGTCTCACGCTGCGGTCAGTACTCTTTGCCGCTCCATTAAACTGCAGTGTGAGCTCTACTCCTCACGCCAAGTAGCCATCTGCCTGGACCCATACTGTGGCCTGGGCTTCGTCCTGTGGTGCCTCTCCAGGTAATTCCAACACAAACATAAAGACAGAATGCTGTTATTCTTGTAACATACAGCTTTGCTGTTGCTGACCGTTTTCTCTCGTTTCCAGTGTTTACTCAGGTCACCAGTCCATCCTTATCCCTCCCCTGGAGCTGGAGAGCTCGCTGCCCGTGTGGCTGAGCACGCTCAGTCAGTACAAGATCAGAGACACCTTTTGCTCGTATTCTGTCATGGAGCTCTGCACCAAAGGCCTGGGCACCCAGACGGAGATGCTGAAGGTCACAAACACACTCGCATAATCTCCCAGATGTGGTTCCTCCTCTTAGATTACCGTGCTGTCATTTCTGTCGTTACTCTGACAAACAACACAGTGATAAATTACTTTATGACAGAAAATATTACTGCTGTGAAGCAGAGTAATAAACCCCTGTCTCAGGCTTAAAAAATTATTCACCTTATTCATTCAGACAGATCACCTGTCAGCGAGCTTGCATGCTAATTAAGTAGATTGTATGTTTACAGCGTTATGAGCCTTACATGTATCGTATCTGTTTTAAAGTCATTATCTGTCTCTGTCTGTGCTTACCTTTATTTTATCCTTTATCCGTCCTCATTCGGTTTTCCTTCTACTTTGGATGAAAATGTTCAGTAATGCAGAGTCCATGTTTGTGTCAAGCTACAGTCTACACCTGTTAAAAGTGAGTGACCTTTAGCCGTTCGTGTCTGCAGGCGCGCGGTCTGAACCTGTCGTGCGTGCGGAGCTGTGTGGTGATAGCAGAGGAGCGTCCTCGCCTCGCTCTCACACAGTCCTTCTCCAAGCTCTTCAAAGACCTCGGCCTGTCACCTCGCGCCGTCAGCACCGCCTTTGGCTCAAGGGTCAACCTAGCCATCTGCCTTCAGGTTGGTTTCGCAAATATGCCGTCTTATGAGGACATTTCAACCCAAATCGGGCATTTTTTCTTTTAGTTCTGCTCAACAAAAATACCAATCCGTGACATCTGAGCTGCACAAGGAGATGTACTGAATGTTAATAACTTATGATAATAACCTGTAAGCTAAAAAACTTTGTTTTTAATGTGTTACCCTGCCCTGTATCACTAGGGCACTGCTGGGCCAGACCCCTCCACTGTCTATGTTGACATGAAGTCCCTGCGTCACGACAGGTAAGGCTGAAGAGTCTCATAAAGCAGCACAAAGGCAACCACATTAGTCACGTGATGCAGCTGGTGGACAACAACAGAAAGACTGACAGGCTTGTCTTTTCTCTGTGTCCCTCAGGGTGAGGCTAGTGGAAAGAGGAGCGCCACAGAGTCTTCCACTCATGGAGTCGGGCACTGTAAGTATTGATCACTGACTGGTAAAACTCACTTATGTGATGCTCACTGTGGCCACAGAACCAGAGCACTAAAAGAGTTGGTTAAAGCAGTCTTAAAGTGAAATTCTCCTCTCATTTCCTCATCGAAGATCCTACCAGGAGTGAGAGTCATCATAGTCAACCCAGAGACCAGAGGTCCACTGGGAGACTCGCATCTTGGTGAGGTGAGTGCGCAAACATGTGCCACAAACCGACTGATTTCACCGGCACGGAGTAAAGGAAGAGGGCGACAGTCAAAAGATTTGTTTTATGTTGATTTTTAGTCAAATTTCTCTCATGTTGTCAAAATTTAGCAGCCAAAGTAATTCAGGAAGTCTTATTTTTTTGCCTTCTTTCCCTTTGTCCAGATTTGGGTGAACAGCCCACACAATGCCAGTGGCTACTACACCATCTATGGGGAGGAGAGCCTGCAGGCAGACCACTTCAACACCAGGCTCAGCTTTGGGGAGCCCCAAACTCTGTGGGCCAGGACCAGTTACTTGGGTTTCATCAAGAGAACAGAGCTGCTGGATGCAAGTGGAGGTGAGAGGACATTTGATAAAAGATGTTTCGTGACATAGTAATAATGTAAGAATGAATTGGAGGAGCAATTGGTGTTGAGCCCTTTAAAATGTAAATACTTGGTTGTACTGAAAGTTGTCATCACAAATGCATCACAACATTGGACCCTAATCTATTAAAGGTACAGGTTCCACAGCTGTAGCCAGATCTTTAAAACAAGACACACTATATTGTAGGAACTGTACATAATCAAATAGTTTTATGTCCCCACCACAGATCGCCATGATGCCTTGTTTGTGGTGGGCTCCCTGGATGAAACTCTGGAGTTGAGGGGGCTGCGTTATCACCCCATTGACATCGAGACGTCCGTGTCCCGCGCCCACCGCAGCATCGCAGAGAGGTGAGGAGCAGCAGATGTGCGCTTAACGTGGTGTTGTTGATCCTGGTAGCAAACAGTAGCAGAAACCTGAACTCTTCCCACTTCTCGCTTCGCAGTGCCGTGTTTACATGGACCAACCTGCTGGTGGTGGTGGCGGAGCTTAGCGGCTCGGAGCAGGAGGCCTTGGACCTGGTGCCACTCGTCACCAACGTGGTCCTGGAGGAGCACCACCTCATCGTCGGAGTGGTGGTCATCGTGGACCCGGGGGTGATCCCCATCAACTCCCGGGGAGAGAAGCAGAGGATGCATCTGCGAGACTCCTTCCTGGCTGACCAACTGGACCCCATCTACGTGGCCTACAACATGTGAACACCCTTCACCAACTGATGCAGAAACCTGAGCCAGGCTCCGAGAACAGACAACGAGGGAGAAGGACTTTGGGGACGTGTACAGTAGCAGCCCCGAAGTTAAAACCTCAGACACACTCATTGGAAACGCCAAACGGCATGGGAACGCGAGAAACAACTCAAGTACTGTAACGACAACATGCTTCCCTCTCAGAAACTGTTCTGTCTTTACTTCCACCTGCTTGATTGCTGCAGTCCAGGTTCACTGAGATTTCTACTGTGGGGGCTGACACTTTCTCTGCTCCTGAAAGGTAGACGCACGTGTCGATTGGGAGAAATCCCATCATCCTTTTTTTTTTCTGCACCCACCTCTCCCTCATCAATCAAATCCATGTTTTTAGGATATTTTAATTACTCCCAGAAAGAGAAGAATGGAATCCTCCCCTCATTTTTCTATCCTTTTGCTTTCATCCTGAACCATGCATGCTCATGTGTCAGATTGTTCTGTTTTTTAAACCCGTCTAATCTTGAAGGTGCACTGGAACTTCTCCCCTTGCACTTTACGTCCTCGCACCTCGATTTCCTGTCTCTCCTGCCTCCCCCACCCCTCATGCCTGCTGCTGTCAAAAAGAGCAAATCCACATCAGTATTAAAAGCACCACAAGCAAGCACAGCCCACAGTGGGCAGTCCTGACACAATTGCCCACCAGGTGCACAGTGGCGTCCACTTTCCATCACACGCGATGTTTGCTGGCAGACGTAGTGTCGACAATGACAAAACAAAAAAATATCTTTAAAAAAATGCTTGAATTACTTGTTGGTGTGGGAAAAGAAAGACTTCATGAACCTGAGTAGTAAAGATGAAACAGATTCTTCATCTTCGGTGTGAGTAGGAGGGTTAGATAGCTCGTATGATTGTGATAGTACTAATCTATTTTTTAAAAGCGCCAATTTTCAGAACAACTTTCGAAACTATAGTCTGTGTTTAGGTGTGCATGCCAGCTGGGAGTGCAGGTGACGTCTACATGCGGGCTCGAAACAAAACGAAAACAAGCTTCGCGAGCCAAGGATTCTCACAGCAGTTATTTTGCTGCCTATGCTGAATGTTCAGGCTTTGTCACAGTTTTTGTGCCTCTCATGTAAAAGCATTCACAGCCTCCCGGCGCTCAACAAGAGTTGCTCTTAAAGAAGAAATAAGTATCCGGTGTTAATGAGGGAGACCAAGAATGTTCTGAAGTTATTCCCAGACAACCTTCTGTTTCTCTTCTCCTTTTAACCCATTTAATATTTTGCAGTTAGCTCTCTTTACTCTTTATCTGTGAGCTAAAATGTTGTAAAGAAACAAATATGTATGACTATAAATGACAGCACTGTTCGTGTTGTACAAATTTCGCTACTTTTTTTGCTATTTTTTCCAGTATAGATGAACATTTGGTTCATCTAAAGGTTTTGTTTTTTAAGGAAATATCTTGAGAACAGTGGTGTCTCTGTGTGAATGTATAGTTTTTCTCACCGGGTATTTATTTTCTTTAAAAAATCTTACAAAGTACCATCAACAAACTTTTGTGACTTCACCCATGAGAAGAACTAACCGCAAGTGATTTGAAATTGCTCCAATCGCACCTTCAAGGTGGTCTCCTTGTGCACCCCAGAACAGCTAATGCACCTCTCACCGGTGCATTAGACTGAACACATTTCAGACTGGGTTTAGTTTTGTTAAAGAGGAAAACACCTCAGGGATACAAATCTGGTCGGAACGGAGTTGGCACAGCAAGTGCAACAGGGAAGCTTTACAGTAGAATTTGCAGTTGTGATGTGCAGCTTTTGGGCCTGGATCCTGTGGACTCACGAGCTGAAAACTATTGTTTGTTCTTTGGGTTGTAGATGACAACCAGCTTTTGTAATCTTAGGGAAGTAGGAAATAGTAAAGGCCAATTTAATCCAGGCTCCTGCAGCTGAGCTCCAGCTTCACCCGATGTGCATGGGGAACTTCCAGGGAGAGATTCAAATGTACGAGGAGCACTGAATTAGAAAGTTGAGGGAAGTTTTTAAGGTTTTCTTTTTGTGGGTGAAGTCGCCAAATTTCTTAATCAAGTCAAATGTTTAGCTCTAATGTGGCTTTAATGTGATGTTAATACATCAGAGGCATAATCTGGAGTTTGGCACTCTGGGCTCTGAAAACAATAGCAGACCAAAAAACGATAAACAAAACTTCAACTTAAGGTCCAACTTCTCTGTGTAGTCTGTGTTCGAGGGCAGTTTTGTTCGGTTTCGCCTGGCTTGGTCTGAGGTTCTGAAGTGAGCTGCTAGCTTTCAGTCTGTGTGTAGTTTTCCACCTTATATCAAAGAACGTGTTTCATTTAGTGTCACAGCTGATTAGATAAATGTAGAAAATCTGAAGGCAAGTCGGTGCCTTTTACCATGGTGACATTTACGATAATGGACCATTGAATTTTAAAAAAAAAAGCAAAACAAAAAAATCAAGAATGAGGAGCGAGCTTTGCCTTATTAAACCTGTGGAACTTCTGTACTTTTATTGCTTATTTAAAGAACCGTTTCACCGAATCTAAGCGAGAAATCAGACACCAGTTTGTAGCTCAAAACTCACACGTACATTTAAAAAAAAAACATTTTTTAAGAGGAAGGGTGGTGTTTTATGTTTGTGCTCATACCTTTCTGATTTTAACATAACCGTCATCACTCAGACCCATTAATTCTGAATGTGGGCAACACTAAAAAAAGAGAAAATAAACTGGGAACAATCCGCAACAAACCTGTGATTTAAAAGTTTTTTTTTTAAAATTGCAGACCCCTCCTTTAAAAAGTGAAGTAATAAAGATGTCTGTATACTGTATTTTAGAGGTCAAATACTGTATTACTGGTGTTAATGTGTACATGAAAATGAATCTGTAGATAAAAAAACAAAAGAAAAAAACTTGACTTGATCTTTCATACTTGACAGCATTTTTCTGCATTGTTATTATTTTAAGGTTACCACATTGCAAGCAACAAAAAAAGGTTTCAGTGGGCAGGAACAAACGTGCACTTTCCCAATATCATTTTATGTGTGTGTGAGTGTGTGTGTGTGTGCGCGCGTGTGTTCAGCAGTGATATTTGGCTTTTATGGTGCAACAAGTTTTGTCTTTTGTAAGAAATTTCCCAAAATGGTAAACCTTTTTTTTTGTTTTGTTTTTTAAATTTCTTCTTTTTTTTTAAATGTCGCCTCCACTGTATTTTTACTCTTTCCATCCAAAATTGGAATTTTAATATATTTTCTAGGGATTTCATCAATATTTTCCTGATGCAATCTTTATCTGCAAGCAGCTGGTTTGATGTAAGAGCGGCTTTGTCGCACGCCGATTAAACCACTTTTCAATCGGTGACCGACACCGACGGCGTGTGTGCGTGCCAGTGAAATTGGAGTCACACGTCTTCTGAGGTTTCTGAGGCTGCTGTGTGATTATTGCTTTGTCGCTACTGTTTCACTCTGACAAGTTTTAATAAAGTTTTATAATTTCATGTTGGCCTTCAAGCCTTTTCAATAGACATTGGTGCTATTCAATAAGGGAAAGTTGACAGTTTTGTTCTCCAGTGTCATTACAAGAAGATGCCCTTTTGTGTGAAACCAAGTCATTCTTTTTCCATGCCAACCATCTCTTCAGTCACTCCATACTTGCATCATCATCGGTTCGGGATCTGATGGACAATGCGCTCTGAATATTTATGTGAGTTTTCATATTGTGTTGTGACGAATGGCGAACATTTCAAACCTCCAAAGTTATCCTAAGCACAAAATGTAAATGTACCTGCGAGGTAATGAAATTAGGATCTTTTACACGCAAACGCAAAACCCCACAAACTCAAGGGCCCACAATGTATACCTCAGCAACTGTCTGTTCACTATGCATCGTCGAGCTGCAGCAAAGACATTCTCAACTGGTTAATGGTGCGATAACTTCTAACAACAACAACAACAACATGTCTTACTTGACAAAAACACTGTCACTCTGTCATTGGATGTGTTTCATGTCAAATAATAAAAAAAAAATGCTTTGTCAGACTTGTCTTGGACTTTTTCTACTTCTTTTCTTATCTATCTGCAACCTGCTGCTGTTACAAGAAAGAAAATGGCATCATCCTTCCAGCAGGTGTCAGTGTTTCTGCTCTGTGTGTGTGTTTGGGTGGGCGGGGCGGGGGGGGGGCTAAGATGCCACAGTCCAGTTTTGCTTAGCGTTTCTTACAAATATTCACATCATTTCTTTACTTGAACCAACAGGTAATTAATAGTTGATTAATGATCAACTAATTGCAACAAAGGCCCCGTCAAACCACTATATTCCAAAGTAAAGTCCGGACAATATATAGGGAAAATTCCAATAATCACACGACTTCATACTGGCAAGCATTTGGTGACAGTGGGAAGGAAAAACTCCCTTTTAACAGGAAGAAACCTCTGGCAGAACCAGGCTCAGGGAGGGGCAGCCTTCTGCTACGCCCGTTTGGGAGTGAGGGGCAGGGGAAGCGATAAAACCACACTGTGGAAGAGAGCCAGAGATTAATAATAAGTCATGATTAAATGCAGAGTGGAAACACAAAGAAAGTGAAAGAGAAACAATGCATCATGGGAAGACCCCAGCAGTCTAAGCCTATTGAAGTGTAACAAAGTAGTATCAGAAAGGAAGAAGCTGTGTATTTAGTTACTTTTTTTTATTCATTTATTTTTTTATATATATTAATGCAAGAATAATTAGACTTCTGAAACAGAATAATTTAGTTTTATTAGACACTGGAAAGAAAAGCTTTCTTATAAACACCATCTAGAAACTCTAAATCAGGCTAATCAGTTAAAATCAGGCTGTTAATACATTTATATAATCACCTACAGACATGCCATTAATCCAGGAATTAAACTTAAGCCTTTTAACATCTTAATACAATCTGTCGCTCTTAATAAAGTTTTTTTTTCTGGATGTTTTAAAGCTTCTATTGGGGGGAAAAAAGGGAAACTTCTGGTCTTCCTCATAAATAAAAGCTCTGCCATCTTTTTTGTACCCACTCAGGAGTTTAAAAGCTCGTCTCTCTTCTGCTGAGTGGCTTAAAAACTCTATGAGACAAGCTAAGCAAGATAAGTTGTTGTGGAAATTTCGCCAATAAAGTGAATTCCAAGGAAGCAGCTGCCTTTCAGAGTCATATTACAGCTGTTGTATTTCTAATGGACTCGTCTCTCCAAAGAAAACAACTCCTTGCAGCAGAGAAATAAAAACCATCCATTATTAGCACTTCTTAACCCTCCTTCTATTACTGATAACAAAAGCAACGTGTTAAAAAAATGTGAGCTCATTTTAAGAAGAAGCATATGTCATTGCATACATGTGTCTCTGTCTGTATTTACATGCTGTATAAAGATAATTAATAAACACAGATATCTCATGTGAAACAATCAGAGCGTTTCTGGCTTGGCAACAAATTACACCATCACTCAAAGTAAGCTGCTGAATAAGAAATGTGGCTCTCCTCTGCCTTTAAAAAAGCTCTGACAGCTCTAACAGGGTTGTTGTTATGAACTGTACATGAAAAAATAAGCGTGTGGCGTTCAGAGATGTCTGCTTTAGTTAGGATATTTATTGCTGCCAGTCTGGATGTTTCAGAACAGCGTCAAACCAGCACCGAGCAGAGCTGCGATGACTCCCGTGCTCGCTCTGTGGACAGCAGATACTGCTACCGCTGTCTGACTCGCGGTCAGCCACTTTGAAAAAACGCTGACTCGTGCGTACACCCCAGGCTTGTGAGGAAGTCCACACTCCTCTCCGAAGCTCGTCACGCCAACCAGATAAAACCTATCCTGATTCTCGCTGTAGCACTGCAGCGGGCCCCCGCTGTCACCCTGAAGCAGACGCAAACAGCAGCGGCGTGAAGTTCATTTCAACCAGCCCGTAGTGACTTCATAAAAAAACAAAATAAAAACAAAATCCAAGGATCAGCACCTGACAGGCGTCGACTGCTCCGCTCTCCAGTCCTGCGCAGATCATGTTCTCAGTGATGATGCCGTTATACCAGGTGACCCGGTTACATGTTCGTCTGTCGATGAGCTCCACCTCAGCTTCCTGCAGTTTGTTCATCAGCGGGCCTGCACTCCACACACCAAAGAGGCTTTGAAATTACTTTATGAGTATATGTGACATAATGTGAGAGCGACATTTAAAAACAGAGGGAAAAAAATCCACATCTGTTGCACTGAGTGACCACCCAACCTGAAGCCGATGTGCCACCTTATTTGTGAGGCACTGTAACCTGGTCAACAAATGCCTTGCGCAGCATGAACACTTGATTTGACAATTCTGCACTTCTCAGGTTTCAGAGTGCACATCAGTGATCTACATATGGCGTTTCGCTGATTCTTTCCTATTCAGTGTGATCTTTTCTGTTTGCAGGTGTTGTAGAGATACCCGACCTGACCTGATACCCGAGCTTTTCTAGTTTCCTTGAGTGCTTCCTATGGCTCACCCATTGAAATGGATATACACAGCCAAGCTCTAACTGGGACTTGAAGTTGTGTTAAAGAAGTTCTGAAGCTGTTCCTTTCATCACTCAGTGGTGTCCTTCATATCTCCTGTCAGATGTCACTGGTGTAACATCATGTGGATGCCACAGTTCGCCTTCAGTGCAGCAAACAAGCCTTGGGAGTCGTTCTTATCTGACAGAATCTGCAATTCTTCTGCTTCTTTTTGTAGCATCAGGAACTCCACGTGTTTCTTTCTTCTTTCTTTCTGCGTTTTGGTCTTTACTGTGAGGAAGGCTGGTTCTGACTTTCTAGAAGTTTCTGGATTTCTACACAATCCTCTGAAAACCAGCGGGCTGTATTTTGAGTAGCAGCCTTCAAGATCCTAAGATGTTCTTGAGAATCTTTAAGAGCCAGTTCAATTGCCCTGGCAAAACTTTTTGGTATTCAACACATGCCAGCTTCACAACATCAAGTTTTCCAGTTTTCATCGTATGAGGTAGGCTTCAGGGCTAAGGCGAGCTCTAACATTCAGTAACGTGCATTACCTCTGTTGATAAGAACTCATGAAGGGCAGCACTGCAAGCCACATAATAGTCAAGTAGATGTTAAGCTCAGCAGTAACTTGCCAGTGGAGTTCATTTCACCTTTACCAAAACTTCTCATCGTTCTGTTTGTAAACTTTTCCTGCTCTCACATTAAACTTCCTGAGAATCAGAAGTTTGTCTGCTGCACGGCTGACATGTAACAGCGGACATACAGATAATACAGCTGCAAATACTTCAGAACCCTTCACTTTTTGCATGCTTTGGTTGACATCAATAAACTCAGCTATTTCAATCATTTTCTTAACCTTTCATCTGACTTGTGTTGCCAGAAGCTGGCAGAGCCCACATTGAGATGTGTTAATAAAAGATATAAAGTAAATCTCTGTTTCTCTACCTGACAAATGTGTGAAATTGAAGAAAAGGTTCTGCTATTTCACTGACTCTCCCGTATTTACAAAAACAACAAACAGGTTTTGTTAATTGTCAAAAATGTTCTTTTGTTGAACCAAAATTTCTATAGTAGACAATGGAAAACAAACTTTTTTGTCATTTACTTGTTTATCTATTACTTAGCTCCTTTGATATAGTATAAATGGGCGTGGCTGGTGGTCTTTGTCAGCATGTAAAGTTGTAAAACTTATAAAAATACACTTAAAAGTCCAAAAATGTATCATTCACTTTTTCCAAAACTGTCCAACGAGCCAGATTGGCTCCAATTTTGGCCCCCAGACCTTATGTTTGACATCCCTGCCCTAAACTAAATACTAATTCTTCTTATTTTAAAATAGTAACTCCAGCCTTTCCCACCTTTGTAATAGGTGCTTCCCCATCCACTGATGAAGCAGTGGCTGAGGTTGAGCATGGCCTCATGGATCACATCACCAGGAAGGCAAATAGGCTGGATGTAGTTGGTGAACTTAAAGGGCGAGCTGAGCAGCAACAGCGTCACGTCGTTATCAGATGTGACAATGTTGTAATCATCGTGCATTTTCACTCCGCTGATGGAGCGGAACTGGGCGTATTTTCCTGGAGAAGACAGCGTATTTAGTCCTGCCACCACACGAAAATTGCTTAGGCTGATCCACCTGGACACAAAAGAAAAGAGTAAAAAAATCATAAACATATACATAAATGGAAACAGACAACTCTCTGTCAGCGTTTACCTTCACAATATTTCAACCAATAAAGTTGCGGTAAAGGTCTGGAATTTCTGTTACTCTACTCAGTAAGTAGAGTAGACCCCATTATTAAAAAGCCATAAAATTAAAGATGACACGTGTATTTTGGGCAACATGTGTATTATTTTCTCTTACAGGAAAGGTCCAAAGCAAAATTTCGAACACCTCACGTGGTTAGTACTCAAGAAGTCGCCGCTTTGCCAATATAAAAAGCTTTTAAGAAGCTTTATTTCCCTTTTTTATCAGTAACTTTTTCAGTTCTGGTTCAGTTCCACCCCATTGTTTGTGTAAAGTGCTCTAACTGTTACTTTTAAGGTACTCACAGGTAATGGTAGAAGCAGTGTGTGGCAGTGAGCACCCAGACGCTGCTGAGGATAGTGCCACCACAGTGGTGCCTGTACTGGATCTGGATGCTGACCTGCCATGGCCACGCCCCCTCGGGAGCCTCCCGGCCACCCACGATCCGAGAAGCACCTGGAGGACCAAAAAGAGGCCGTTCCCCACAACCTAATAAAGATTTAAAAAAAAAAAAAAGGTTTTAAGTTGACTTTTATGTAAACTTTAAATTTGTTTTTCATTTGAATGTGAAAAACACAATTATACAGCTCCTTTCTAGTGTTACTGACCACTCAAAATACAGGTCATATTGGTAGTCTCATAATAATATTGTAGTACTGCTTGACATTTTAACATATTAGGATACTATTACCATATAATGATAATAGCATTAACCATACCTTAATTACTTGGACATTACTTTGATACTAGTAATATTCCCTTAACTGGATTATTGAGAGGGATCCAACATTAACTTTCTGGGGTAATAATCTGCTATTTTCATATTGATACCTGCGTGTTTCTCCTTAATCACCCCCCTATTACCACATTCTTGCCGAGCTGTACTAAAAAGTGCTACCGAATAATTTTCAAAGCGCAACAGACATCCAAAATAGCCAAACGTGATTATATAGGTTTTGGTGACAGCAGTGGTGATAGAAACCAAACTAATACATATAAAATATACAAAATAGAATAAAATACTTGTTTTGTTTGCTTTTGTGATAACACATAATAGTGAATAGTGGGTGAATGGTTTAATTTTTCTTTTACTGCAAAATTGCGGGTGATGTGATAATTAATCTTTCTGTTAGTAAAGAAACAAAGAAAGTACATTTTCAGGAGGAAGTGAACTGAGTGTATCACTGAGAAGTCATCATATCATAGCACAAATAAAATGTTTATCAGGTAAAGTGCTGAGTCACAGTCAGCGCATGGACCCAGTAAAGTAAGCTGCTCAATATTAGCCACCATCTCGATAAACTGCACTGAGAAACCTGTTTTTTTCTTTAACATATATTATTTCATTAGAAAATTGCAAAATTTCACTTAAATAACGTTCAGGTCCAAGAAAGAGGGGCTTTGCTAAAAATAAATAAATAAATGAATAAAAATAACACCGCAAAACGGGATTCTGAAGTTACTGAGAATCAAAAACTAGCTGAATACTTTACTAAAAAGTGGACGAAAACAAGAAATATCACTAAAACTTCTGCCTGTACTCACTTTTCTGTGGCGAAGTGGATAATGCAGTCAAACAGCAGACGTTCAGATATAGGAGAAGACCTTTTAACTCCATTTAGTTTCAACTCTTCTCCTTTATATATGTTTGTATATATCTGTGTGTGTATTTTTGATCGCAAACAGAAACAATTCCGACCGGCCGATGACGTCATGTGCACGTTCAGCTCTTTTGACCTGCGTAAAAAAAGTTTTAACGGAAAAGCATCTACTCTACAGTAATTTAAATGCACTTGATTTATTTTAAGGCTCCGTTTGCATTGATTCACACACACCCATTGCGTAACAGCAAAAAGACAGAGGGCAGGTTAGCGGATTAAGAGCTGCCTATTTGCATTTAAATTTGTGCTATTAAAGGGCGAAGTGCTGGAGGAGGCCTGTAAGTGAAAACAGTAATTTGGAGATGAGATGCTCATCTTAAAAAATATATTTGAAAGTATGTGACAATAAGTGAACAAATGTTTATAACATTGATGTGTAACATGTGAGAAAGAGAAACAATTAAGGCGTTACTTGTGTGTTCGCGCGCGCGTGTGTGTAAATGTCATTTTCGTAGACTCATCAGCTTTAATGTCTTTCAAGAAACTATTATTTTCTTCCCATATCTCAGACATGTACTGGCCTCCTCTATTTGAATGCCTACACATGATAAATTCCTGCACTGCACACACACACACTCACACTGCTCACACAGTGAGCCAATGCGTTTTGTCAGAAAAACCTTGAGCGTGTTTTGTGCGCACAGTCTCTCACCATGGATCATCCCTGATCCTGTGCTGTGAGGTGCTCACTGGGGGGGTTTGGAGTCTGCGGGCCTAAATGACCTTTACGATTTTACGAAACGCGCTCTCCGACACTCCCTCACATTCTGCTGAGAGTCATCAATTATGCAGGAAAACCGCTCGCGCTGAGGGGGAAGGTAGCAGCAACAATATGGCGACAACCGCAGTTTCTCCCCAAGCTTTTTCACATCTGCAGTCCTGCAACGGTTCTCTGGATTCATTGTAACGCTTACGAAGTGAGTATCCTTCGTTTGTAACCGTTTGGGGAAAGCCTGGCGCGCATCGGTAGGTGAGGGCAGATTTTCTCTCCGTCGGTAGGCTATCCCTGCGTAGCCTAAATGTCGCAGAGCTGCACACTGCCCCGCATCTTTTTTTGGGGGAGCGAGCGCGACGGAACAGGGTGTCTGCGCTCGATGGGCATCTACCGGCTGGACCAGTGCAAAGAGGGGGGGAAATATATTTAACAGCCAGTTGTTGTCGGAATTTATCAGATTAACCATTTCACCGAGCATCGGAGGTACCGATTAGAAAACAGGGGAGGGAGGAGAAAATGTCTCATAGGTTAGGCTTCAGGCAGGGCGCCGTCTGACTTCTTCGAAGCCCAGAAAACTTTGTAGGTTTTTATTTTTAATTTGGGCTTTTTTCTTTATATCCTCCGGACTAAAGGATGATGCACTTGAAACCCCACAAGGCTTCAAGAAGGGGTTGATGCTATGTAAGTAGCCCGATCTTCTTTCCATCACCGACAGACGGGAAATTTGCATTCCTCCAGGTGATTTTGGCGTGACAGGAGCATTGCTGTTTTCTAATCGTCGTGTTTAACGTCTTGGTGCAGACTGTGTGTTACTTTTAGCTTCGCAGCCTGGGTTATTTTGTGCACAGATAGAGCCTTATTGATTTGGCAGTCGACATGGCTTCACGGGTGTGGTGCAGATCCTTGAAGACAACGCGCAAAAGCGCACAGAACATCCCGGAGAAGACAAAAAAAAACCCCCAAAACCCCCCAAGAAAAACAAAACCATGTTTGCTGTTTCACAGGGAGGACAAAATGTACTTGATTGTTATTTTTACATCGACACCACACTCGTGACTTTGATCCACGGTTGCGCTTACCTCAGCGTGACAATTTTTAACATGTAAACCTCCCACTGCAGCAATACAGCTTTGGCCAATTTGGTTGTAGCGGGCCACTTCACTGCGCAGTATAACCCACAGCTTCTCTGTGAAGCTCAGCACAGGAATAGATTGGAAATGCAGTGGCTCTCTAATTCAAACCTTTAGGAAAGCAGTTGAATTGACCTAGAAGATGCCAGAATGTTCTCCGTTTCTGTGTGACACTGCTCGCACTGCTAGGCTTAGATGTAAGCAGCAGCCGACGGGACTGATAACGAGACGAGTGTTGCCACCACGACTTAATAATTGAGGAGATTTGAAGGATAAACTACAGGCCTGAAGGTGTCGGGGAAGAAAAAGGAAAAAGAAAAGAACCGAGGGTTGTGTGTACCCCCCCCGCACCTTTTTTGTAGGCACTCACGTGCGCGCGCACGTGTATGAATATGAGCTCGTGCAGTGCTGAAGCGGACAGCGCCAGCCTCGCAGCAGAAGGCTCCGAGGTTCTGGTGTCCATTTTAAAACAGACCTCTCGCCTCACCTGCTTCACGTCTCCTGTGCTTTTTCCACCTCGTGTCGGGACACGCAGAGTGGAGTCTTTCCCGTGTGATGCCAGCTTTAACGCGTCGAGCATTTCAATTAGACGCTGTTATGTAAGAGGGAGGCAGGGAAGTGACGGGGCCCGGTGACTCGAATATGGCCGTCTGTCCTGTTCAGGCTGCAGACACCTTGCTCCTGTTGAAATGAAAGGATTTTGCGCTGCAGCAGCAGGTGGAACACGAGGGGAAGAGAGGGGAGGGTGGTGTTTTAGAAATCCTCCAAAAATTCTAATGATTTCGTTAATTTTTCAAGTCTGGCTGAACTGAACTCTAATTTCAGCTCCTTCCTCTTTGCTTCAGCACTGCCCGGTGTTCCTGCAGCTTGAACATTTGTCATGTTACCCTCTTTGCGTTTTGGAGAAAACCTTTACTGTAAGGCCTTTTTTTCTCAGCCTTTTTGTTTAGCAGAGTCATGAGGGGTGAGATTGTTAAACCTGTGGTTTGACTTTTTGTGCAGATGGAACCTGATCTTCATTCAATTCAATTATAAAATACATCTTCTTTAACATTTAGATATTTGTTTGTTAACCTGTGCAACATCCGATTTACCATGGCAACATATGTAACCAATAAAAAAATACAACCTGAGGTGAAACGGCAAAACCGATCATATTCATCAACTGAGGCATATACCACTGGTTTGGAGTTCTTTTTTGGTAAAACAGCAGATTTTTAATATAAACCTACACATTTGCCTGTGTAGGTTCATAGTCATCCAGGTCATGGTTGACTAGAAAGCTTGAAATAAGAATGCAACTGGGCTTCTTTAGGCTTGTGAAAACGTCTCATCCAAGAGGCTTCCTCAGTATATTATCTGATATTTCCCCCATCTTATGAGAATAAGCATTATGTGTTGCTGTTTAACACTCTTATCTGAAATATTCTCTTTATTTAAGTCAACCACACACTCTGCTGCTTCAGAGGATCATTTAACAAAAGTCTGTTAATGGTTCTCTTCAGCTCACTTCCTTAATGGAGATAAAGTAGATGGAGGAGATCTCTTAGCCTGCAAATGCTTTCATATATATATATATCTATATATATATAGATATATATATATCTATATATATATAGATATATATATTTAACATTACAAAATCTCAACATTTTCTTGTTCTTTTGGTTCATAAAATAACATTTTGCACCTTTATTGTCTCCTTTTTCTGTAATCTTTCTAAATGGGCACCCAGCTAACTGTTAATTTCAGGCCACCATTTTTGTAGTACATCATTTCATGTTGTATTTTTTCCCCCTCCTGCTTCCTGCAGAGCTGCTACCGTGGATGGCACAAACCTAAAGACTAAGTAGCTGCAGGATGAAAACATGGCCGCACCCCTTCTTGCACCGCCAGGACCTGACAGCTTCAAGAAGTTTACTCCAGAATCTTTGGCGGTCCTTGAGCAGCGCATCCAAGAGGAGAAGAACAAAAAGCCACCCAAGCAGGACAGCAGTTACCGCGACGACGATGACGAGAACAAGCCCAAACCAAACAGCGACCTGGAGGCTGGGAAGAGCCTGCCCTACATCTATGGGGACATCCCTAAGGGAATGGTGGCGGTACCACTGGAGGATCTGGACCCATTCTACGTGAATTCTCAAAAAGTGAGTATTCACACACACACACACACACACACACACACACACACACACACACACACACACACTCTCACACACACACACACACACACACACACACACACACACACACACACACACACACACACACACACACAACAATGATTTTAGTCAAATTGAGCGCTGGCTTTATTCTAAAACAAAGTACCTGACTCTCATTGCTGCAAATATTTGTGCAGTGTATTGTTTCTGGTGTTTGTCCCTCGCTCTCAGGCTTCCAAAATGCTCAAAATATTCCTCCCAAAAACCTTTAATATTGCATTTGACAAGTGAAAATGTGACCCTGTTACATCACTGTTACCTTTCCATCCTTGTGCATGGCCTGATTTGTGTTTGCACTCTTTTTTTCATGAAACACTTTTCTTTTGATTTTTTTTTCCAATGTTTTTCATACTGAGAGATTTGATTGTGATCAGTTGAGCTCAGTTAAAAAAAAATAAAAATCCAACGCTTGCGTGGCATCTGGAAGAAATAGTTGTAGCAAGTGACCGTAGTGGTTGTAGTAAATTTTAACCTGACACATTGTGATTGTGTTGTTTACTCCTCTGACGTTGTGTTACATCAGATAAACTCAGACATTCATAATTTTAGTACATAATCGGTTTGGACAGCATTCGGTAGATAAGAAGCTTCATTATGTCGAAGTGAGTCACAAGTTATGACCGGAAATTACGCAGACAGCAGAGTCACTGTGGTTTTTTTAGGGGTTTTTTTGACACTTGACTTTCAGGGGTGCTATGTTTACAGTTATTTTTAATTTTATAATTAGGCTGCAGGAGGTAATTACGTTTTCCTCCTCGAAGACCTTTGGGGAGTGTTGGAGCCGAGCTCTCGAGCTGTTGAGTGGGCCGTTGCTGTATCTCCAATGTGCTCACAGGGCTTTGGGGAAAAGGTCAGAAGCAGTTACTGTTGAAAGACCGTTGTTCCACATGACAGACTTTCCTAATTGTTGAAAAATTAATCTGTGGCAGGAGAGAGAAGCAGCAGCAGGCTGAGAGGACTCTGGTTGTCTTAAAGGAGACACGTGTCTCTCTGGGGTTTCTGTCATGTCTGACGTCTGGTCGTCCTCGGTGTGAGGACAAACAGGTGACCTTGACAGTCTTTTAATGTGCACCTGTTAGCCTAAACTGTTGGAGACTGCATTTGTTTCACTCAACTGTTTTTGTTGTACAAAAGCCTCCGAACTTAAAGAACAGAAGACACGGCTTGCAGATATTGAAAAAGGGAGAATTAGAGGCTCAGGAAAGTTGAAAACTATAAAGAAACTGTATTATGGAAAGCTGTACAGATAAAGATGCTTCTAAGAGCTCTACACTTTTACTCGTAGGAGTGCGAGAATAATTTATCATAAAATGGCTGTTCTTTCCTTTCCTTAAGCATCAGTGCAAATGCAAGCTGTACTGTGGTGAGTTCAATGCTCGTGTGTTCATAATAGGACCGAGCAGTGAAGGCTAAAACCTTCTACCATGGTAGCGTTGTTTGTTGTCTATTTATAGTAAAAAAAAAAAAAAAGTTATATAACAAAATTGGTATTTTCGTTCAAAATGGTCTCCTTCGATCATATATTCATTTAAAAACTGCTGCACGTTTTGACAACAGCGTTGTGTAACCCTCGGTCCACACAGAGTATCTCAAAATATAGCAAACCCTACCTGACAAAACAGGAGGGTAATGCCGTGTCATCGTCGTTACCTGAACAGATTTCTTTAGATATTGTGCGTGTGTGCGTTTGGCTGCACAGCATCAGCATCAGCGTTCCTCGCCGTCTGTCTCGGTGTTATACCTCTCTGTCTTTACACCGTGCACGCTGACTGTTATGTAACGCACCAGTCCAGCGCACAAGGAGGAGACACGATTCAGATGACACGTGGCAAACATGTCCAGGGATCCATGGCACTGTTGATTGTTCACTCGCTTACATGCAGCTCACCTGCCTGTTTCCCCCCACATGTTCCATATTAATGACACACATGCGCGTGAGCCATGCAGCCTCGCTTGTGCTCTTGCTTCTCATCTTTGCTTCCTTGGCTTCAGGCAAATCTAATTACGGCCCCTAATCTAGTGTCATTCTGATACCAAAGGGAGCCGATGCTGCAGTGACACCAGATCAGGTGGTGACCTTGATGGGAGAACGTTTGCCCTGTGTGTCTTTGTCATTTGAGAGGTGGCAGGTTGCATCTGGATAACTCCTTTGCAGGAAGGAGGTGCAGAAAGATGAGGGGGAATATACGTAAAGGAAGGTCGTTCCTCATCTTCCAGATAAATCTAGATTCGTGGCTCTTTTAGGTCATCTTATAGCTGAGACAGAAAGCCGGGAGGCTGGCTAGGTGATGACGCAGCAACGGCCCTCCCCGCCTGGTTGGTGGCCCGAGCAGGGCTGTGCCACGCTGAGCTGAGCTAGGCCGGGTCGTGGTTGGCATCACTGTTCAAGGCCGGCGAAAGATTTCAAGGAGAGGACATAGAAGGAAGGGAGGGAGGGAGAGATGAAGTGAGGACAGAGATGAAACGGACAACATGTGCAAGGATGCATGAGCACATTTGCTGTCCTTCATGCTGCAGCCAAGATAACCAAAACGTGTTTTGCTGAGGACAAAGATCTGCCACAGACACTGCAGAGCGTCTCTAAAATAAGATAACTGAAGTCACCCCTGTCACAAGTTCTTTGCCCAATCATATCAGTGCATGTATATCAGAGAAAACACAGCATTTTGTCTTGTTTGGACTGGTTAAAGATGGTTTAATTTTCATCTATTGTAATAACATTGTCAGGAATATTTCAGCATGCCTCTAGATCGAGACAATGCAAAAATATACCAAATGGCATAAACAGGGTGAAAGCACGGCAAAGAATGCATGGGCATCTCATAGGAAGGCCTTACAGCATTCGTATATTGATGTCTCTGTGACTGTGGGGCTTTCGGGCTAAAGACGCCATAATCCCATTTATCGTTTGCCACAAGGGTCAAAAAAAGGAAGGGTCGCTGAATGGCTGTTGAGGCCCTCACGGATGCAGACGCTGCACTGGATTGAGCTTCTGTGTCGAAGCCGCTCTCTCTCTCTTGCACTCTCGGTTTCTCTCTCCCACCCATCCCCCCTCCCTCCCGTCCTCTTCTTCGTCTTCTGCCCAGCTTCCCCGTTCTGGCTCCTCGTGCCCTGCTTCCTCAGCCTGCTGCTGCCACAGTTGCTCCCTGCCTGCCTGCTTCACTCGCTCTCCACCCCCCCGCCTTCTCTGCCTCTCCTCCTCGCTCAGCTCTAGATTATGAAATTTTCAGTAGCTTTGCAGCAGCACTTTTGTCATGTGTTACCAAAAAAAAAAAAAGCGCTTCATGGATAGCTGTGGAGTACATGTGTGTCAGGGTGACAGTAGTGGTTGTTGATTGTGCTGTGGCGCTGCTGCTGCGTGTGATGTGTGTAATTATGCATTTGTTTGTGAGTCATGGATATGTACCCTGCATATGTGCATGATGGCTGTGTTTAACAGAAATGTCATGATGGGACATTTCCAAGCGTGTGATTGTCTTGACTGGTAGATGACAGTGTTAATGATGAGGGAGATGCTGCACTGACCTATAATTATAATAAGAGAGGAAGGCTGGAGGAAGGAAGGGGGTCCAGTCATTTGAAACTGTGCTGACGTCTCCCTTCATTTAGGTAATATTGACATCAGGCGTGAGCTGTTTTATTTGTAAGTGGACGCATTCGTCATTCTGCTCTTTTCAGACGTTTATGTTATAGCAAGAGCTCAGGCTTCATTTCTGTCCAAAAACGCACAAAATACACGCGGTCATGTGACGCCACCACCGTGAGGCGCCTTACTGCCCACCTCCCCACCCATCCGCCCCGCTTCTCCTCTGTCCTCCTCCTCCTCTCCCTCCCTCCAGACTCCACTGTCGGTGTCTCTTCAGAGGCTTAATGTGGAGTGAGAGATGCCTTGTTAAAAGCACGAGGGCCCCATATCACTTGTGCAAATGCACAGTTCCATTAATGTTTCATGCAAATCGCCATGTTTTATTTAAACAATTATGAGGTTATCCACAGAAAGTGGCTCGCAAGCTCCTCTCGGTTTTGCCCATTTCCTTCCCCTTAAAGATGCCACAGTGGGCGGTGCAGCACTGAGAGTCTGGGACAACACACAGTCATCCTGCCAGCAGTTCTCACTTTATTTGCATTTGTTTAAAAGCAGCATTTTACTTTAATGACCAAATGGACGTTGTTTATTTATCATCCACATACTAGGCGTGTATGCCTTGCAGAAAATGTTTTCACGGTGTTTCAAATAGGATGACATATACATTTTTAAATATTCCTTACTATTGTTCTTTGTCTATTTATAATCTTTCTGATTGTTAACTGTCTCTCTCTCTCTCTCTCTCTGTTTCTTCTCTCCACAGACATTTATAGTGCTAAATAAAGGGAAGACAATCTTCCGTTTTAGTGCCACACCTGCCTTGTACTTAATAAGTCCTTTTAATCCGGTTAGGCGATTAGCTATTAAAATTTTGATACATTCATATCCTTTGAAATGGTGTCTAAACTGCTGGGACTGCAAAGGTTTCCTGTTTACGTGTATTATTCATGATGTGTTCTGTCTTTCTGCTCGCGCTGCTATCGACGTTTCCTGTGAGTGGAGGTACAGGAGAGAGTCGGTTTGTTACAGTCAAGAAAGAGCACAGAGGACGCCGTGCAGTAGCCATTTTATCACTGAAGGGAAAGGCTAGCACAAATGATGAGTCATCCTTAACAGTAAGCCAAGCTAGACCTCTTCGGTAAGCACATTATCGGTGCATTATCTAAGAATCCAGAATGAACAGTTGGAGGATGCACCCCTCTCTATTTAAAGCACCGTTAAAGACATAAAAGGAAACCTCAGCTGATCAGAGCTGTATGTTAATATTTTAGGTGCAAATCTGTCCGTCTATAAAAGTCAAAACATTTATAAGTTGCATAAAATTTGGCATGGTATACACAACACATATCGGTATTTATTAAAATGTAATATGAAAACAGACATGAGTGTTATGAAAGCAAAATTTATTCCAAAGTATAAATTTTTGCCTTTTTGAAATATATTTTATTTGACTTGTTTTATCTTATCTTATCTATTTGCACAAGTTAAGGGAAGTGAGCCAGCTGTGTGTCATGTGACACACGACTGTTTGGGCATCTGGTTTAAAAATGAAGCAGAACGTTTTCATTTCCTGCACAACAAAACACACTTTGGCCGTGTGGACCCCCACTGTGCCTCCCTCCTGCAGCAAAGCAACCTGTGAGTTAGTGGTGCTCGCAGATACACATGGTTTATTTAAAGATCTGTGTATATATACCAAATGAGGCAAGGTGCATAATTAAAGGTTTTCCAGTTTAGGCACAAATTAATTATTTTTATAGATACAAAAAAAATAGTAAGTAAAATAAAACAGAAATGCAGTAATGTGAGTGGCATTTAATTTTGCCCACCTGCCAAAATAAATCTACATTTGTGTATAGTGCACTGTGTAGGTCTTTGCAACTGCTGGTTAATGCTGTACAGGAATATTGTTCAAATATTTCAAAGCACAACTAATACTGAGTTCTGCAGGCGTTTAAAGCCAAGTCTGAAGTTTCCCTGGTTTCCTTTGAGTGTCAGCCTCTCTGCACTGAAAGCTTTGCACCTTTAAAATGTACTGTAGTTTTGCATTTCCCCTAAATATATACTGTTTAAATATTTAATAGCCTTTATAGTAGTGGCTACGTTTGACCACCTTCAGTTAAGTGCTTTGAGTTCATGTCTTGACTTTAACTGTTTAAATATTGCTGGCTTTTTATGCTGACTCGACTGTAGGACATACATTACCTGTATTTTTTATTGTTATGTTTCACAGTGTCATAGATGTGTGATGATGTCTGTGATTACCACTACAGTCTGCGTTTTCCTTAACATGCTCCTCACTCTTTTCAGCATGATCATTATGTGTACTATTTTGACCAACTGTATATTCATGACCTTTAGCGATCCTCCTGAGTGGTCAAAACAAGTAGAGTAAGTACACTTTATCTGTTTTCGTAGTTATATAAATGGGTGATAACAGTTTGTGTCCCTATGTTGGCACTACATCTGAGTCACAGATCGTCAGATTCTGTGAAATTTTAAATTTGGAATTTTCAAATTAGATTAAAGACTCTTTAAACCCTCTGCACAATAACCATACTATATATAAAACCTCTGTTTTCTGGAAATTTGTGTGGCTCAAATGTAACGAAGCAACATTATAGTAAAATATTAGACCGACAGAAAAGTGTTTTATCTGATTTTGTATGGTTCTAATTTTATCTAACGTCGGCATTTCCTGGGTGTTTTAACAGTTAATGAAGGTGCAGGCACTTAGAAATGAGCGAGCTTTGATCCAGCGCGGTGAACTGATTCTGTCAACGCTTTGTCTTTCAGGTACACGTTCACGGGAATTTATACGTTTGAGTCTCTTGTAAAGATCACTGCGCGAGGCTTCTGTATAGATGGGTTTACATTCCTAAGAGATCCATGGAACTGGCTGGATTTCATGGTCATTTCGATGGCGTAAGTATTTTAATTTCGATTGAGCTCTGAGTAAATAGGACGTTAAATTGGGCACAAATATGTTGTGTATTTGGGTTGGGTTAAAGTAAACTGATGTTTTAGTTATTATCCTTTTGCCTGTTTCCTATCTGATAACCCGTCTTCTGTGTTTCCTCATTTGAGCCGAGACTTCTCTGGTTTTCTCTTTGGGAATCGAAGATCTCCATCTGACACTGCTCGGCCTCCTTGACAACACCCACACCTCACTGTCATTTAGTCTGATTCATCTCCCTCTCGCCATCCAACTCTTGTCATTCACATTTTCTCTCTCAGTCGTCAGGAGCCTGCAAAATCCAATTTAATGCTCAGTGTCTTCCCAGCGACTATAAGTCACCTAGTTTACTTATTTCCATATGAGCAAACATAGCCCCCACCCCTCCCCCCCAAAAAAAGACCATCATACAAAATGTCATTGCTTCTCACAAAGCCCATCTTTGTCTGAATTGATCTTTTCACCGTTTATCTGCGTGTAAATAATAAGCTGTTGTAACTGTGGTTTGATCCTGCAGGTATATAACAGAGTTTGTAAACCTAGGCAATGTCTCAGCTCTGCGCACGTTCAGGGTGTTGAGGGCATTGAAAACTATTTCTGTAATTCCAGGTAAGACAGGATGGTGCGGGGTGGGGTTGGGGGCAGCGGGGCGGGGTCGGTGTTAGGTGTGTGTGTCTTTCTTTCCTTTTACCTTCCACCCTTCTCCTCAGTGGACAGGCTCTGTGAGTGGCGTCGTTTCCTCCTGGTTCGGTGGTGTTGTGCTCTTGGCGTGTGTGGTTTTTGTCATCGTGTTTGTTCTGTGTGTGATCCTTCCCCTATTTCAGATATATAACAGAGTTTGTGGACCTGGGCAATGTATCTGCGCTGAGAACATTCAGAGTTCTCCGAGCATTGAAAACTATCTCTGTCATTCCAGGTGAGACTCAGTTTAAACACTAAGGCTGATCCTCTCACCCTTTCCTTTCTACTCACTATTATTATAATTACGATTATGATTTTAGCGATATTAAAAAAAAAAAAATTGGAGAAAACCATTTTTTGATTTATTTTTCCTCCAAAATTATCAAAAATGGTACTAATACATTTTTGATAGGCTTTGCAGTCTCCTCTAGGGCCCTCCAAAGTGTCTGCACTCTCTTCTGCCCCAGTAGTGCTCTTGTTTCCAAGGCAGCTTTTGTCTTTAAGGAGAATTAGCTTCAACTCACGCAACTTCAACTAGCTTTTCAGAAGAAGCAAATGCCGTTACCTATGGCAAAGAAATGTGTTGTTAGAACACTGTAAACTTACAATATGCTTGTTATGTTTTATGAGAAAAGAAAAATCAGACATAGGCTTTAATCCCTGTAGTTGTTCCTAATTGGAAATTTGAGAGGATTCCTGGTAATGGGGTCCAAAACAAACCTGGTGTGAGCTGTATTTTATGAGAAAAGGTATAGCTCTTATACAGATCTTACAGAACATACCAATTACTTATGTATGAAGACTGCCAAGCCTAGTTTGTGAACATACCTCTTATGCTGCATGATGCTTTTCGGTCACTTGCTTTTATAATATTAGCCTACCAAGAGCTTGGCTGATTAATGGCATTGAAAGTTTGATTTGCCCTCTTTTTTGTTTTTTAGCTTGTTGATTGATTTTTTTTTCTCTGTTTTTATGACCTCTTTGAATGATATATCACAAAAAAAAAAGATATTTGGGAATGCTGATGGAATGGTAACGCTGACCGGACATCTGACCGGAGAACATTAAACAGATGTTGCAAAACAGCCGCTAAAGATTGCTTTCTTTTTCAAATTACACATTCATACTGAAATTTGAAAAAGTCTTCTTTGAGTGCAGACGATTTAGATATCAGTTTGGCATTTTGGGAAATATGCTTGTTTGTTTTTGGGCTCAAAGTTGGATGAGAAAATTGATACCATTCTCATGCCAGTACCTAAAGTTACTGCGAGCATCTGGTTAACTTAAAGACTGCAAACAGACTTCCTGGCTCTGTCCAAAGACAGCAGTCACCTAACAGCAGCTCCAAAGATCCCTATTTAACACATCGTATCTGCTTTTTAAAAATCTGATGAAACGCTGGTTGGTAGGATGTATTGATCTTCTAATCTAGCGTTCAGCCACAAAATTAATAACATATTTCCCCAAAATTCTGGACTCTCTGTTAAAATGCTGGTACAGAAGTAATGAAAATGGAGCTTTTATTGATTTTTATAGATTTGTTTAATAAAGCAAACAGTAATCCATGTGAACGGGAGGGCTTATTTCCAGGGAAACATATAGATCTGTTAGTTCAATTTGATCAATCTTTTCATGTGCTTGTAAATAAGATGTATGGTGATTTAAAGTGGACCTACTATGCTTATTTCTAGCTCCACGCTTTAATTCTTGGACTCTATCAGAGTTCTAGTTTAAGCTAGTCATTACTGGTTTTTTAGATTATGCTGGGGCTTTGTGTGACCCGCGAATGCATCAAGCTGTTGCATTCCTCCCTTTATACAAGCTTCCTTTTGATTGGCTGTCCCTTGCAAACAAAAGGTGGGTGGAGCTTCTGTGCATTTTGATATCTTGAAATTCTTGAAAAAATTGCCAGAAATGGAGCATTTACCTGCTTTAAGCCTGAGGTTTTTGCTCTTACGTAGTATGAACATCAGCTCCTGTAACAGCACATACGGAAATAAAGAAAATGATAATAGGTCCCTTTAAATATGAGCAGCTCCTTTTGTGTCTGGTTTGACGGAGCTTTTAGTAAGATTATTTGAAAGTCTAAATTAAGATCATAATTTATTGAAAGCTTGTAGCAGGTCAAGCCTGCTGTACGTGTAGTGGGTGAACGGTAAAAATGGGGCGTGGGCGATTCTGCTTCCATCTTTGAGTTCCTCGTGGATCCGTGCGAATGCTGCCAGAGGAGGCCTGTCTGGAAGGTAAAGCGATTTTGTCTTTAGTGAAACTGTGGATGAGACAGACTACAGGGTCGCGGTATGGGGAGTCAGTGCTTTCCTAATGACACCTTACACAAGACAGTTCAAGAAAGTGCCCACACCGGCACTGGCATTGAATTGCTTCTGTTCAGCCTTGGAGTTTAAATGACCTGCATGCGGTTTAATGCCCCCTGCCTGTGCCTCTGTCCCTCTCATGGCCTCTCGTTGTGCTGCTGTGCTCTTTTCCTTATGGATTTCCTCTCACTTATATAAAGTCTTCCCCCTCTTTTTTACTTCATCCATCATTGGCAATGAAATGCTAATTTCTTCTGTTGAAGAGCCCATTATTTGGATTTGAGATCTGTTGTAATAATCTGAAAAGAGTGGGAAGGCTCCTGAATATTTCCTGTTTGTTGTTTCTAGAGATGTTCTGTATGTAAACTCCCAGTTTTGTCCAAAATGTATTACTACCCATATCTAAAATTTATAGTATTTTACCAGTTCAGATTTTTATTTATAAAATGATCCCTTTTGTTTTAATGTTGAATTTAGTTAAAAATCCCAAATGAACATTTAGTTTTATATTCAAGTTGATGACAATACATCTATTATTTTTATTTGTAATTAAATTCAGTGGGAAGGTTTTCAAATGTAGTCTCAGCCAGATTTTTATGAATATCTTAAGATGCAGGGATTTACTGGCTTTAGTTACGGGATAAATTTAAAAAGATGAGCTCTAGTAGCAGCTGACACTCCAGAGATTAACACATGGAACATGAGGAGCTCCTGCATCACCTGTGTGGTTTGTGTATGTGTGTGTGTGTGTGTGTGTTTGCGTGTGTGTCTGCGTGCGCATGTGTGTTTGTGGCTGGCCTGCAGGCCTGAAGACCATTGTGGGCGCCCTGATCCAATCTGTGAAGAAGCTTTCGGATGTGATGATCCTGACCGTCTTCTGTTTGAGCGTCTTTGCCCTCATTGGTCTCCAGCTCTTCATGGGTAACCTGCGCCACAAGTGTGTGATCTGGCCAATCAACACCAACGAGAGTTACCTAGCCAATGGCAGTAAGGGCTTTGACTGGGACGAATACATCACGAACGACAGTAAGTAGAGTCAAGGCGTCACCAACGGTGACCTGGCACGGAGGTCAGAGTATGAGTCAACCCATATGCTTGAATGGGGAAACAATATGTCGTTTTGGCACTTATCGTGCAAAAGAAATTTGTTTCAAATGAACCGAAGTCAAAATTTCTGAGTGAGCTGGAGTCAGAAATGTTCTGAATGGATTAAGTTAAGTAAATCTCGACAGAATGTGAGCGAAATGACTCAGTTTGGCTGTTTTCCTTTCTTGCTTTTTTTTTCCCTCTCAGCCAACTTCTACTTCCTGCCTGGCCAGTTGGACGCTCTGCTCTGTGGGAACAGCTCAGACTCTGGGTGAGTTGCCTTCTCCACCCTTCAAAATGAGTACCAAGATTTGCTGTAGCTCCTCTGTGTGCTTATAGTCAGACTACATTATCAGTAAATAGTGCTGACTCATTTTTGGGCTGAATGCCCTGTTCTGTCTCTATGTGTCTCTCTCTCGCTCTCTCTCCACCCCTCAGCCGCTGCCCGGAGGGCTACACATGCATGAAAGCTGGGAGGAATCCAAACTACGGCTACACCAGCTTTGACAGCTTCGGCTGGGCCTTCCTGGCTCTCTTCCGACTCATGACACAGGACTTCTGGGAGAACCTTTACATGCTGGTAAAGCAGATGTGTCCACAACTTCAGCTTGTTTCACCATGTAACAGCCCTCAGTGCTGAAATCTGATTGATATTTGGCCTTTGGACAGATTTTATAGAAGTTTCAAAGGTGTTAATTTTGATGGACATATATTATAATTCAAACAAAGGCATCAAAAGCGTAGATAAATAAATAATGCTAGTCTGAAGTGCAATAGACTGGCTGCCTGCCCAGACTGTATCACACCTCTTGCCCTGTGACAGCTGGGATAGGCTCCGCCCCCAATAGTACAACCCTTAACTGGATAAATCAATGAAATGATTAAAAAAGGATGGTGAGTGGATGGTTTGTTTCTCATCCATTATTAGTGACAGCAGCTTTTTTAAGATTTCTTTTGCCTTTACTGGATAGTTACTGCATAGTTAGACAGGAAATTGGGCCGAGAAGAGAGGAAGAAATACAGCAGTTCAGCTGCTGCAGTTCAGCTGTGTGTGTGGGCACCTGCTCAACCAGTAAGCTAAACTGGTGCCTGATGACAGCAGTCTTTAACTGCACCACTAAAGCTGAAAAACTCCCCTCAAACTGTGAATGAACTGATTCCCTTGATCCAGAAGGATTTTTGGATAAAAACTTGACCTCACATGTCCAATTTTTTCCTTTTTTTATCTTCTTTATCTCTTTAAGCGACCCAGTTGACAGACAAACCAATCGCATGGTGGAGGTGCTTATTAGCTGTCTAGTGATTTTATTACTCTGCAGCACAAATGCCAAAAAAAGATCGTGTACCGAACATCTTGTAAGACTTCCATCTCCTGCAAAATGCTCGAGCAATATTTTGTAAAATACATCATAATCAGCAGATAAAAGTGTATTTGCTGTTATGAAATCCCCATTATTCAAAAACTGGTGGTGGCTTCTGCATTAGCTCTAGTTCACCTCCAAGTTTATCCCCTGTTCTCAGTCTCATGTGGGTACTGTGGCACCGTCACCGCCATCTGGTCTGTCTTGCAGGCTGTTCCACATTAAGCTTCCCTGAAATGGTGGAGACAGTCCTGCCTCCACGTACAAGTGGAAGGAAGGAAGCATGAAATATTAAGAGCTGAGGATTACAGTATGACCAATGCGAGCGATGAGACCTGATGAGAGCATCCTGGCACATATTTCTATTTTCACTCTCATCTTTGAAATTCAGCCTCCAACTGCAGGCTCTCGCTCATACTGTACGCCGTATGTGTAGAATAATCATTATGCAGCCACTTTTGGTTTGGTGTAAGGACATTAAGTAATAAAATGCCTTCCTATGGATCATATTTCTTTCCCAGTGCTGAGCGTTTAAAAAAAACATTTTATTTCGATATATGTAAGATTTAGTGATTTGTGCAACTAAATTGGAAGGTTTGAGCCAAATGTCCTGCACGCACTTCTCAGCAATACGTCAACTGCATGCATAATTGATGGGTGAGGATATTTGACTTCCCTACCTGCTAGAGTCCTTTTTCTCTCCTTTTTGCTGTCTGAAGACGTATTTCATTTTTTGAAGGAAGTGCATGAGTGAGAACATTTTTAGTCAAATTTGGGATCCTTTCATGATGACTGTTCGCTTGCTGGTTTATCTAAACCTTAAAATATAACTGCGCAAGAATGACTTTAACCATTGTATGTTAGCATGAAGACAAAGTGAGACCAATGAGCTTTCTCCTTTGTGTGTTCATCTGTTCAGCTGTACCTCTGCCACTCAGTCTCCTCACTTCTCATCTCCAGTGGGCATAGCGTCCAAATCTGTAGAAATAGTTTGGCTATTCACAGTGAGCGTGCAAAGTAGGTCAGTTCTTTCTGATGAACAATACAGTCTCACATGGAGGGTTTTAATGAGCACAAAGTATAAAATCATTTACTGAATTTATTTCCACCCATTATTTTCACATCAGAAACAGACAGATGAAATTGTGCGAGCTGTTTTAAGTTTGTAGATTTGACTCTTCTGTCCTCAGAAGGTGAGAGACATTTACCCTCCTCACTTGAGGCTTGCATTCATTTTTGCCCCCAGGAATGCTCAGACCAGTGTACGTCTTCTATTTCATTTCTGATGAGTCATATTAAGAGATGAGCAGTGTGGCTGACGTTGATTCTGGGGTTGAAGTCATGTATCAGATCTCACGGGTCTGCTGTGTTCTTCCTCTCTCTCCCCGGACCTCTGCGGCACTGCCTCCTAACAGACCCTCAGGGCGGCAGGGAAGACCTACATGATTTTCTTTGTCTTGGTGATCTTTGTGGGTTCATTCTACTTGGTGAATCTGATCTTGGCTGTGGTAGCCATGGCCTATGAGGAGCAGAATCAGGCAACAATGGAAGAGGCTGCGCAGAAGGAAGAAGAATTCAAGGCGATGCTGGAGCAGCTAAAGAAGCAGCAGGAAGACGCTCAGGTGAGTCTTCTGCAAGTTGAAGGCAAAACCTTTTCACGGATTGTGTCAAAATATCGTTCTGATTTCACTCACGTGGTTGTTTCTTGTTAGACGGCTGCAATGGCAACCTCTGCAGGCACAGTGTCGGAGGATGCGGTAGAGGACGATGGAGGAGGGCGTCTTTCCTGCAGTTCGTCCGAGATGTCAAAGCTCAGCTCCAAGAGCGCTAAAGAGCGCCGCAACCGTAAGAAGAAGTGGCGGCAGAAGGAGCAGGAGAAGGAGAAAGGCGACAGCGAGAAGTTTGTCAAGTCAGAGTCGGACGATGGCAGCAAAAGGAGCCGCTTCAGATTCCCCGATAACCGCCTGGGCCGAAAGTCTTCCATCATGAACCAGGTGAGGAAGAAATTCCCTTTTCTTAGCAATGATCGGATGGTGACATTTTGATTGAAAGGAAAATTTAAGCTAAACTATAACAAGATATATTCCCAGTAGTAATTTTACACGATAAACAGAATTTGCAGCTCAGGAATAAAAACACTGAATTTGACAAACTCTTCTCTGAGGATGAGTATTTCACTCGTGATCATAGTGTGATGTAGATTTTTTCACACATGTTGGGGTTGGTACTAGAAGTCTTGCAGGAAAAAGAAAGTCTAAAATCACCAACATATAAGAAAATATCTACATGGCTAGAGTAAAGCTGTATGAGGCTTTTTGTGCCAAAACGAGACCAAATGAAACTCAAACAACACACAGAATTAGAACAGATACCTTTTCATGTCTATGAATAGAGTATAGATGTCAGTAAGTCACATGGCTGCAGGAGTGGCATTCTTTCTACTTTTCATTTTCAGTATGTGAAATATAAGATTTACTCTACTTACAGAGCAGCGTGTAGTGATCAGAGATAAAGGAGCACATGTCCAGGGGCCTCGGTAGTGGTTAAGACTAGGCATAGATAGTGTACAAAGGCATGAAATGGTGTGCCTTAAAATATATGTGTGTGGATCGGCCTCATATCCTACCTCTACATGTGCAAATTCTACCATAAATGGTCGATTCAAAGGGCCTCATAATTGGCTAAATCAGAAATGAGCGCCCTAATTGCTTGGTTTCCCAGTCAAACATTCCTCTGGGATTACCTGAGCATTCATTGCAGCACTATGTGTTGCAGCAGCATTTATTTGTTTTACAGGAATCAAGCTGACTGATTTAAAGCTTGTCAAAATGACTGTGATACCACTCGCCTGAGGATGTCATTTAACGTTAGAAATTGATCTTTGCTTGCCTGAACTTGGCCTGCAGTATGATTGAGGCTCTGGTGAGGGTATGCTTTATTCACAGACAGCAAATTTACGTAGTCAATAAATGAGACAACCGGAGAAGGCTTTATGGCACTCACTAACTTGGTGACACGGTGGACTACTGACTCTTCTGCGGTTCTCTAATTCTGTATCATCTGTTTTAGATCTCTACAAGCAATGACATTCATGAAAATCTGGTAGTCTGATTAATGGGAGGTAAAACTATCAATGAAAGGAAGCCAGACATCCTTTAACAGCACACAGTTTGGCTCAGTCTTCTGTGTGCGAAGTTTTTAGTTTAGAGATTTTAGTTACAGCCGCAACTTGAAGGCGCTCACAGAACAGCTTAAAATAACACTGCTGAATACTTGGATCGCTTAATTGAAGTTAATATGTGTGTTAGTGAAAAAGTGCATTATGAAGTCAGACTAACAATTGTGGTTGCTTCAGCTCAGGAGGTAGTGCAGGTCATCTGGTCTCCAATGGATACATCGGCTTATAACTGTGTGTGAAGGTTAGATAGAAAGTGTTTGCGTCAGTGGATGATTGAGGCATGTCGTATTGGAGTGTTCAGATAGAATAGATGGGTGTGATATCAGAACCTGTCTATCTGCCATTTTACTCTAAGTCGGAGCATCATTACAGATAAAAAGATTCCTCTCGTTGACTACCTCACCATCAGTTTCCTCTTTCTTGCGCACTCGTAGGTCAACGGTTCCACAGAGATGCTCGCATTTTCCTGGCCACTTTTTCTGGATATCAGCTTTTGTGCTGGAAGTGGTGTGCGCCTCATTTTGGCCTGTTTTTGTGTGTATCCAATGCTGATGTATGAGGCCTCATATTCAGAATTATTTACACAAATCTTTAACAGGGAGCAGTCCTGCTGCTGTGCTTAGACCGTGCTCGAGCTTTTAATTTTTTTGTGTTTTATGGAGAAGTATTCAGCTGACGGTTTAACGAGGCCTGCGGGCCTTATGTAACGCTTTTCAACACATCTGTGAAAATCCCTCATGTGACATGCAATGGTTCCTTTGCGCTTTTCACTCATCTTCTACACAACCAGAGGGCTATTGTCAAAACATTTGATTTCCCGTGAGCTAGCATACTTTGTGTAGAGCTAAAAAAATAGCTGGTTCAATGCTAGCTACATTCCAGATTGTTGCTGTCATGACTCATGTTCAGATCGCGCTTGTCTCAGACGCCTGTATCTCTGTCCTGTGTGTGTGTGTGTGTGTGACCTTGACACTGAAACATATCACTAACCTAATTATCTAGTTCTTGTTTATTTAGTCACACAAATGTTCCAGAAGAATATGACTCCTCATGGGAAGGAGCCTTTGCTGCATTAAATTTCCCACAGATGTCGGCTTTCATCTTGTCCTCTGGAGCTGATGACAAGCAGTGTAAAAATTATAGCACAATAGGTTGTAATTCAGAATTCCTCTTCTCATCCTTTTTTCTACTTCCTTCCTCCCTCCAGTCTCTCCTGAGTATACCGGGCTCGCCCTTCCTCTCACGCCACAACAGCAAGAGCAGCATCTTCAGTTTCAAGGGCCGCAGCAAGGACGTGGGCTCGGAGAACGAATTCGCCGACGATGAGCACAGCACCGTCGAGGAGTGCGAGGAGCGGCGAGGCTCCCTGTTCAGCCCGTACAGGCGGAGCAGCTACACCGGCTTCCACGGCAAGAGGAACAGCACGGTGGACTGCAACGGCGTGGTGTCGCTCATTGGCCCCGGGCCCGGTGGACGCCTTCTGCCTGAGGTGAAAATAGATAAGGCAGCTACTGACGAAAGTGTAAGGAAGTCAATGAGTAGACCTATCTAGGCATGGCCCCCCTCTCGTCCGTTACGTTTCTTTCTGGCTCTCTATCCTCTACTGTCATCTTTGCAAGTCCGTATGTATCTCTTGGCTAAGCGCTCGCGCCTCCCCTCCCCCAGCCCCTGCAGTGTATGCTGCCCTCCAACTGTAGGCAAAGGATGGGAAAATAAACATGATTATAGCATTTATACTTAAACCAACCTTTCACAAGTTAGCTTCATACTCGGTCTATCAGTGACTTCCAGGCAATTTTATTGTTTGAAATGAATGATGACTGTTAATGTTTTGAATATGTCAGTATCAAACTTACAACTCATAAAGTACGTGCACTCAAAGGCACCAATCAAACAAACACGATTTTATCATTCAGCTGCTCACTAGTGTACAGATCAGAGAAAGAAGTAACGCACAGTTTTGTGTTTTAAGTTCCCGTTCACACACTAGCAGTAATGAAACAGTTTTTGTTAACAAATGGCATATAATGATTGGTTAACATGCTCCAGTGTGTTGATGTGTTCCTCCAGGCATCCAGGTCCTCTGCTAGCCTGTGTGGGTAGATCTGCAATAGAAGGCGGAGGGAACAGAGGGGACCAGCTCTATAGAGCCACAGACAATTTTATCTGCTTCCCTAATTCCCTGATTCCATCCCAGAGTATATGTATCTATCTATCAACATAAATATATATATATATATAAATATATAAAAGTAACACACCATCCTATTAGGGTTTCATAAAATACTATAAGAAATGAAGGAGGGCTGCTGTCCTTGTCTGTCTATACCTTTCTATGTTTTCCAGTCTCTCCCTGGTCAGCATTAGCAAATTAGTTGTGTCTCATTCTAGTTAGCATGGTAGATTTAAACCCTAAATTAGAACAAGCATGATGTAGACAAACCAAACTTTGGCTATGATGTCTGTAATTTCCTCTCCTTCTCTTTGACTTGGAGCATGCTCATGCATGACAACTGGATGAATTTGAACTACCTGCCTTCATATGACCTATTTACAATGCTCTTGACTTGATGGTTGCAATATAAGTTATATGGTTTCAAAATAGGAAGATACAGTAGCATCAATTTGCAAGTTTATGTTAAAAATGGCCAGATTTGGGAGACATTTTGTAAAATAACCTCATGATTATATTGCAATGGCAGCAAAGCCTCCATTATTGCATGACGGGACTGAGAATGCATTCATGCAGAAGCAGTTCTCCTCGCACAGTGTCTCACAATTCATTTATTATCTAATTGGGATGAGCTAATTACATTCAAACACAATTAGGTCAAGTAGCCCTAGACCACTGCTCCCACTTTGGCTGAAACCTGCATGCATTTACAGCATACACACATCTTCCTTGAAACCAGCATACACATAGACGAGAATGAAACGTGCCCTGCCCCCCACCCCAAAATTTCTGATCCTCGACTACTTTTTCCTGCCGTTGCTGTCGTGCACTTCCCTCCGCCGGCCACCGGTGGTGATGTGGGATGGTGTTCATGTCCTCTCCATGGGTGCTTGATTCTTCCTCTCCTCCTGACAGCCGACTACTGAGGTTGAGGTGAAGAAGAAGCTGTCGGGCTCCCTGATGGTGTCTGTGGACCAGCTCAATACCTCCTTTGGGCGGAAAGAGCGGGCCAACAGTGTCATGAGCGTCATTACCAACACACTAGTGGAGGGTACTGCCACTTTAACCCAGCTATTTAACCTGCTCTCTCATTATTCTTTAACTAGGGCTGCTCTTCATTGTTTGATTAGTTTGACATGAATTTCCTGCTTATCTGCTTTGCATATTCAAAAGTACCAGATACATACATTGCATAAAATTTTTTTCTATCCTATTATACCATTGCATGCAGTTTGCTGAGCATGCAAGTATGTTTGGTTTTCATGTATGATCCGCGCTATGTCTTCAGAGCTGGAGGAGTCTCAGCGCAAGTGTCCCCCATGCTGGTATAAGTTTGCTAACACATTCCTGATCTGGGAGTGCTGCCCTATGTGGATTAAGATCAAGGAGATTGTGAACCTAATAGTCATGGATCCCTTTGTGGACCTGGCCATCACCATCTGTATCGTCCTAAACACCCTCTTCATGGCTATGGAGCATTACCCCATGACCTCTGACTTTGAGGATATGCTGTCTGTAGGAAATCTGGTGAGTGGATTTTTTTGTTGTTGTTATTTTTATCTGGTATTCTTGTAAATGATCTTCTCTGCTTCTTCTCAGTAGCTCACAGAAAGGTGTTATTTATGGGACTGTAATTGACAATGCTTTCATTGGCCGTTCTGAGATGAAAAGGGGAAAAAAAACATCCCCGAACCCCTCGCTGCTTCCTAGAATTCGTGGATTTTTCTTTACGTACATGCACACACATGTTCCAGTCTTCTTCTCCCGCCTCTCTCGCTGTACTCTGGTTCAGTGGATGCGCCTGCTTCTCTGCTGGTTGGCTGACTGGTTGGAGGGCGGCGTTAATATTTCATGAAGGCTGATCGATGAGCTCTTCTAAAATGGTGCCTAAATAATTTCTGAGACCTGGTTGTTTTCATTAAAAGCTTTTTTTTTCTTTAAGAAACTGAGTAAATCAGAGTACCTGCACAATTTCACATTAGTTAACACATATTGTTATACGCTCTTTTATATACAGTTTTGTGTGTACGTCTGTTTGGTATTAATTTAAAATTGAAAAAGCAGTGAAATGTGTTCTTTGCCAGTTGTGGTTCATAAAAATCTACTTGAAAAGACTAATGGGTGGTACAGGTGGAGGTTTCTAGGTCACCTTGATGCAATATGAGTCATCATCCTGCGCACCAATGAACACACAGTCTGACAAACTCACGAGGGTGTATACAGGTCGATTTGTATGTTTTTTTGGACAATGATGCCCGAGTTCACACCACCCAAGTGAACTACATTCAAAGAATCAAGATGTCATGGAAGTGCAGACTTTCAGCTTTAATTCGAGGGGTTTGACTAAAGAACTACATTAACTGTTCAGGAATTACATTTTTATACACAGCTCAAAAGTAATTTGACAACTATGTGGCAAATAATTTCATGGCCGCATGAGGCTTGTTCCCTCGTTATGTAAGATTATTTTAAATTAAGCACATAAAAGATCAGGAGTGTTGAACTTGCATTTTGTAGCTGTTTGCTGTTGTCCTCAGTATGAGGTTGATGTTAGTGAAGGAAAACAACCCATAAAAATCTAGTAAGAATGAATGCAGTGTTAACTCAGCAACACCAAAAGACCACAGAAGATAACCGAAGTGCATGATGACAGAATTATTTCTATGATTAAAAACAACTTCACAACATTTATTTCAATTAAAACAAAAACTCTCAAGGTAGTATGTGTATCACACTTGAGGTGTACAGAGCATTCACAACAAGGTGTAAACCACAGGTTACACTCAAGACAAGGAAGGAAAGATGAGACTTTGCCAGAAAACATCTAAGCGTTCAGAATTTTACTTAATTTTTTTGACAAATAAACTTGTAGTAGAATGAGAAGGACAGAAACACCTCATGATCTGAAGTACGCTACACCCTCTGTCAAACATGGTGGAGGCAGTGTTATGGCATAAGCACGCACGGTTGTTAGTGGAACTGGGTCACTAGTGTTTGTTGATGATGCGACTGCAGATAGAAGTTGCATGCTGAATTCTGAAGTGCACGACCAAAGGTTGCAGAACTGATCAGGCAGCACTTCAGAGTGTAAACCGATAAACCAAGAGTTTCTCAAAGCAAAGAAATGGGATATTCTTCAGTCAAACTAGTAACCAGATCTCAGCCCAATAGATCAAAGGAAAAATTAATGCAGAAAGAGCCACAAACCCACCTGGCCTAACAGAGCATATCCATGATTTATAGACTAAACCCAATTAATTTGAAGTCTCTGAAAATAGGGGACTATAAACATAAAGATATCTGTAATTTCTAAAAAAGTTAAAGCAATATTTGATCTAAAGCTGAAAGTCTACACTTCAGTCACATCTTGGTTGTCTTATTTAAAATTTACTGTGGTGGCGTGCTGAGGCAAAATGACAAAATAAGTGTCATTGTCCAAAAACATGTATGGCCTACATGACTGTATGTTCGTTATGTGGTCTCTGTGATTGAAGGCAGCCATCAGTGATCTATTAAAGATGAGAACAAACAAGTGCCGTTTTATCCTCAGTGACTGCAGAGCAGCTGCCACACGCACGGACATTAACTAGATGTGCTTCCTCTGTAAATAATCTATATGTGTTTAAGTTCAATAGCAGTAGCTGAGAGTACTAACCTAATGCATTTTTCTGCAGAAGAAATATATTGCTTCTTTTACTACTCATTATGCTTTACATTCTGTTATATGTGCTTAGAAGCCAAGTTAAATGTGTCCTCCTTCTCGCATGTCAGGTTTTCACGGGGATCTTCGCAGGAGAGATGCTTTTCAAGCTTGTAGCTATGGATCCGTACTACTACTTTCAGGAGGCCTGGAACTGTTTCGATGGATTCATTGTGACTCTGAGCTTAGTGGAGCTGGCTCTGGCTGACGTGGAGGGCCTCTCAGTCCTGCGGTCATTCCGATTGGTAAATATCTATCTTTGCCTAGAAAAGTAGAGTTGAGATTGTATCATTGCATCATGTTGTTGTGTGTTATCATGCACATTCTGCACATCGAACAACACTTTTCCACTGATGCAGTGTCAGTGTTTAATCTAGAGCTGTTTGCACATATTTAACTCTTCCAAAAAACAAAAACAAAAAACCTCCCAAAAACTGGCGTATGTGTCAAAAACTCACAGCATCGCAAATTCTCTGTACAAGTCTGAACCACTGACGTGGATATTTGAGGGGCTACTGCAAGATATACACCAGACTGGCAGATCTCAAACAGGTTCTCAAACCTGTCGGAAAGTGGGCTGTTTTTCGATAAGCACGAAGACAAAACTGGCTCTGCATTGGTACTGCATCTGAGGCAAACGAGGCAAAAGTAAATCTGTGTTTATTTAAACATTGCTGTATATTTATGCTATTTTTACTCTGCTGAATCGAAGCAACAAGTTCGTAAAGATGGGATGTTATGACTAAAACATAATCCTCCTACTCTTTCCTCCCACTTCAGCTCAGAGTGTTTAAGCTGGCCAAGTCGTGGCCCACTCTCAACATGCTGATCAAGATCATTGGTAACTCAGTGGGAGCCTTGGGAAATCTGACTCTGGTGCTGGCCATCATTGTCTTTATCTTTGCTGTGGTGGGCATGCAGCTGTTTGGGAAGAATTACAAAGACTGTGTGTGTAAGATCTCTGCTGAATGTGAGCTGCCCCGCTGGCACATGAATGACTTCTTCCACTCCTTCCTGATCGTCTTTCGTGTCCTGTGTGGTGAGTGGATCGAGACCATGTGGGACTGCATGGAGGTGGCCGGCCAGGCCATGTGCCTAATCGTCTTCATGATGGTCATGGTCATCGGTAACCTGGTGGTGAGTGTCCCATGTTGTTAGCTGGAAACTGTTAATGGGAGTTCACACATGACTCAGGTGCACCGTTCTTGACACAGTTTAAAAGACGTCCAGAAGGTAAAGCAAAATGAGTGGACGTTTGAAAACTTCAGGCAGAATTCAGTAAAGTATTTGGTATGAAAACTGCACTTCTATTCTTTGTTACTTCAATAATGAAGGTTTAGAAGCTCTGTAGAGTTACAGGGAGGAAGACAACAAGCCTAAACCTTTTACACATGACTTTCACTACCAACAACTAGCTGTGTGACTGTTAAAACACACGTAAGTCTACTTCGGGCTTTCCGCTCAGGGTCCCGATGCAAACTCACATTACTGTTGCATAATTCGTAGCGTTTGGACCATAAATAAGGTCTATGACTGCGACATATGACATCAACTTTTCTTCCATTTTTCCTTTATTGGATGCCTCATTTGTACCGCACACTTGAATCACAGTTATCTCACTGACTAAAGTTAATCAATGGAATCAATCCATCAATGGAAATAATGGACTTCAAGGTGCCCAATGAAAAAAAAGCCTCTATTAGCTCTCTAGTGTAATGCGGTCAGAAATTGAGAATTTAGCACTCAACATCCGCTTCCTTTTTTCTTTTTCTTTTTTTCACACCTAGGGTTTTATTGAGGTTTTATATGAATATAAAAACAGTTCATTAGCATCACAAGTAAAACAGGAAGAAACAATGCGTATGGAATATTTGATATTCATAGCATATTACACTGTATGTAATGTGGAAGACCCGCATTCTATCACTTGACCAGCAGGGGGCGACTCCTCCAGTTGTAAAATAAGAAATGAATGTATAGAAGATTATATAAAAAGACCCCCCTTTTCACTTTATTACTTCATAGATTCATTACCTAATAGAGCTCATAATGTCAGTGTGTAATTTAATCTTCAATACAGTAAATGTTAAATCAGAGCATGGCATGATTTAGGGTGTGGCTTGTAAATCACGAGGTGCTACCTTACAGGTGTGCTCGGATTCCCTCTTGCTTCCTTCTAAACTGCTAATTTTTTATGTATTTGTTTTTCATTTACTCTTTAAAGGTTTTGAACCTGTTCCTTGCCTTGTTGCTGAGCTCATTCAGTGCTGACAACTTGGCGGCGACAGATGACGACGGTGAGCCGAACAACCTGCAGATTTCTGTCATGCGCATCAAGAAAGGTATCGCATGGATAAAAGCCAAGATGCGATTACTGGTGGCCAGTCTGCTGAGGAAACCACCGATGGAAGATGAGCAGAAGCCGTTGGAAGACATGTACGACAAGAAGCTGAACTGTATCGCTAATCACACTGGCGTGGACATTAACCGTGACCTGGACTATGCCAAAAATGGTAACGGCACTACCAGTGGTATTGGCAGCAGCGTGGGCAAGTACATGATCGACGAAGACCACATGTCCTTCATCCACAACCCAAATCTGACCGTTTGCGTACCAATAGCTGTGGGAGAGTCCGACTTTGAGAACCTCAACACAGAGGACTTCAGCAGTGAGTCAGACAATGAGAACAGCAAAGAGGTGAGTGAAAACAGCTAGGATAGGGTCACATGAAAAAGAAAGCACGTCCTCTTGCAATTCTGTGATCCTGATCAGGTTCTAAAATGAAGTACATACAACCTGATTACAAAACATGACATATTAAACTGTTACATTATTTAGCATAGATTAAGCCAAAATGCAGAAGCACTGTGTGAAAAACTAAGTGCACCCTTACTGCTTTCGTAGAAATTAAGAGGATAAGCAACAGCTGGGTGCTTATAATCAAATGCACTTGATGATCAGCATGTGTGAGTTCATCTAAAAAAGCAGGAGTTTGCTGGTCTGGAGCCTTCAGGTGTTTGTTCAAGGGGGAAAGACATCATCGTTACATTACTACAGATCTTAGAGGAGCAACTGTTGCTGCCCATCAGTCTGGGAAGACCATTTGCCATTTCAAAGGCCTTGTATCCAGTCCTACAGTAAGAAAGCATTCAAGTGAGTTGCCAATCTTGCCAGGAGTGGATTTCCCAGCAAATTTAACGCACAGTCAGACTGTGGAATACTAAAACTGCAAAAAACCCAAGAGCCACATCTCAGACTCTACAGATCTAATGTATGTTAAATGTTAAAGTTTATGGCATTAAAATTGGGAAAAGACTAAACAAATATGGCGGTTTGGAAGGTTTGCCAGGAGAAAGCCTTTTCTCTCTAAGTGAACATGGAAACACAGCTTAGGTTAGCAAAGTCAAATCTAAACAAACTACAAGACTTCTAGAACAATGACAATTGGACAGATAAGACCACATGACCTGGGCACCTTGCAGTCACTGAATCAACCATGAACTCATTTACTGAAGTACTCTGGAGTAAAATGTGAGGCTGTCTGTCTGACAGCTAAAGCTTGGGTGATATTGGGTCATGAAATAGGACGATGATCTCAAGTAGCTGCAACCAAAAGGCTGTAAAATAAGCAAAACAAGGCCCACTCAAGTCCAGACCTCAACTGCATTGCAGTGCTGAGGCAGGATCTTAAGAGAGCTGTGCATAAATGAACCCACGCAGAACTCAATGAACTGATGTAAGATGATATGCCTCTCATATCACAACGACGTGAATGACTGATAAAATCATTCAGAAAGAAATTACTTCAGCTTTAAAGTTATTATGACTATTGAATTGTGGGGTCTACTTAGTTTTTCACAGGACTGCTTAGTTTGTATCAAATAAATAATGACATGCTGTAATCTTTTATATGTATGCATCTCAGGTTGTATTTAAATAGTTATTAAACCTGGTTATGGCAAATTTATCCCATCATGTCCTGATATATAAAACTGTGAAAATGAAAGAAGGTGTACTTTCTTTTTTAACATGACTGCATATCTTATTCAGGGTGATTTTACTAAAAGAAAGAACAGCATACAAGGAAATATGTCCATGATATTCAAGCCCTTTCACTGGTTCCTAATTACATTGTCAATTTGTAAAATCTGATGCTCCACGTGTTGTTTTTGTTGTGTATAATCCTCAGCTATCCAACACTGTGCCATTTTCTCTCTCATGGCAGTGAAACTCTGGGTGTGGCTGGCCACTCTATGTTGCTCAGACACTAATATAACCCCATTACTCAATAGAGCCATCTAGACTGGCTTGAGCAGGCAGGCACTGCGGATGAATGGACGCTCTCTGACGTATGTGTTTTGATGAAATGCATTTAGAAGACTTTCAGAGCAGATTATCTGACATTTGATATTCCATTTCAGTGTTCAAACGGATGATAGGTGATGTTCAAGGTTCTTATGAAGTCCATTACAATATGAAAAAAAAAAAAACACAGAAGAAAAAAACAAAGATCAAAGATTTTCCATTTAAAGATAGAGCTGATGTGATTTAGAAATAACATTTCCTAAGGCTCTAAGAGGCATTATGAGTCCATCGGTTCTTGGTACTGAAATAAAACATGAAAAGTTTCTGTAGTTTGCATTTTTGTATGTTTGTTTCTATGCTTGTGAGATTGTTTTTCCACGTGTCTGTTTCTTAATGTCAGTGTGAATTTTATTTCTGTAGCACATTTAAAAGCAACGAGTTCTTTGTAAAGCAAACAAGATCAAATCAATAGATCGATAAAGTAAATAAAACAAAAGAAAATATTAAAAAAAAACCAAAACAAATAGAATAAACTGTGATTAAAAACATAATTAAAAAAAACAAGACACCACCACATTAACAAAATGTGCTTATGCGTCTGCTTTTCTTTAGCTGGATGACACCAGTTCTTCGGAGGGCAGCACCATCGACATCAAACCAGACGTGGAGGAGGTGGTTGTGGTGGAGACGGTTGAGGAATACATGGAACCAGAGCCATGTTGGACAGATGGTGAGACCACTGCTTCCACACCACCCATTACCTCCACTCCACAACACAGAGACTCCCCAGGGGCTGGGTGGAAACTGTAGGGCACCAGGGTTGAAGGGGAGCTTCATTATAAAATATTATTTAACCATCTGTCTATATATCTAAGGTTTTAATAAACTTAAGTGCATTTATAGATACATTTTATATTGAACAAGAAGACAAAATGCTGGTTATTTTTGTTATTTACAGTTCATCCAGAAAGTAATCACTGTGCTTCATCAAAGTGAATTAAATTCATTTTTACTTCAAAATTCTTTGCAAATGTATTAAAAAATGAAAAACACAAATATAACGTGTTTGCACCCTATGTTAGATAAATCTAAATCCGCATGTGAAGGCTCAACTTGGGCAAAGTTCCTTGGGTGGGCAAAGTGAATACAAAGACATGCATTCTGGGAATTGCAGTTTGAAAATGTAAAAGCTCTTTTAAGATTTTACCAGGAAAACATGTTGAGACCTCAGACTCGAATCTCAGGGCTGGTTCATTCCATCTTGTTTTGGCTCAATACATCTGATGTTGTTTCTTCTCCTGTGCGTCCTCAGCGTGCGTGGCCAAGTATAAATGCTGTGATGTTGACATCACTATGGGATGGGGGAAGAGCTGGTGGTTCCTGAGAAAAACCTGCTACCTGATTGTGGAACACAACTGGTTTGAGACGCTCATCATCTTCATGATTCTCCTCAGCAGTGGCGCTCTGGTAAGGAGGCCTATGTTAGCATTTGCTCACACTTAGGCAGACTGTACAGTTGAATAAAAAGAGAAAATGTTAAATTCAAGAATTCCACATACTTGAATCGATGAGTGAAGCATATATTTTAGCAACTGGCAACTTTAGCAACTTGTGACATTAAGGAGGTAACACAAGCCTATCAGTGGTGCGGTTAAATGGGATGGGAGAGGACGCAGGGAGTTTGGTGAGTTTGTTAAATGTGCCAAATACAAAGCACGGGTCTGCTGCAGATATATAATTCTTGTGGACTTATTTACAATTTTCTTTCTTCCTGTAAATCACAGTTAGGATTCAGCCGTCGGCTGGGCTGTGGTGCCGTATACAGTTTCATTAGAAGCATCGTTAATCATCTCATGCAATATTTCTGTCACCGTCTTCTCTCTGTAACTAATGTGTTTCCTGTTTCTCTGTAGGCCTTCGAGGATGTGTACATTGAGCAGAGGAAGACCGTTCGGATCATTTTGGAGTATGCTGACCGGGTGTTCACCTACATTTTTATCCTGGAGATGTTGCTGAAGTGGGTTGCCTATGGTTTTGTCAAGTATTTCACCAATGCCTGGTGCTGGCTGGACTTCTTCATTGTGGATGTAAGTCTGGCTCTTGTTCCCTCCAGTGTGAGCTGCAGACTAGAGTAGTCACTTGCTCGGCAGCCACACCCTGGTTCCACAGCGATAGGGTGCAACAGAAACTCATGCAGGCTCTTGATCAGCAGTATCAGTATCAGATATTATATACACCAACCAGCCAAAACATTAAAACCGACAGGCTGCAACAACCATGTGATCTGCAACGCTGTTTAGGTGAGTGGAATATGTCAAAGTGCCGCCCCCCTGAATGATCAGTGTTATTCACCTCACCTAGCAAATGCTTTTAATGTCCGGGCTGGTCAGCGTATGGCTTGTACCCTATTGTTGTTGACTGGGTGTGGTTAGGTTTGTAGGGTCAGGGTATTAACTGAATATCTGCTTCGTGGATTGCAGTAGGTGAGAGGATATCTCTTTTAACAGTAATTCCATTATACAAGGACAGTGTTTTACAAGGCCGCGCTGGAGTCTGTCCATATTGAAGGCACACATGCCTGAACCACCTTTTACCACTCCATCAAGCAGCTATTCACATATTTTACTTGGTTTATCACTCTGAGATGCTTGAATATGTGGAATAATTTTCTGCCTCTCAAACAAAAAACTGCTCATGCTTAGCGCCGCAAACCTGCCCGCATGTTCTTTTTTTTCAAAGTGAAGTCACACACAGATATTTGGGAGTATTGATGACAATGCAAATTAGAATCAAATCAGAGCACACCTAACTACTACAATAGGTGTGTAATCACCTATTGTAAGCAGGTGTGTAATGATTACAATCATATTCAAGTCATGCTCAGAGCAATGGGAAGTGTCAAAGATGTGTTTTTGTTAAGCTGTCTCTGCCTGTGTTTCTGACCTTTATCCTCTCTCTCTGTGTACTGCTGTGCTCCTCGTGTCACTCAAGACTGAAAGTCCAGAACAGGAATGATTCTCCGGTCTATTCTGTGGAAGCTACACATGTAAATAAGATTTAAAGGGGACCTATTTATCCTAATTTCCTACTCATTAGTTTTTATTATTAGACTCTTGTGGAGCAACTGTGCATGAGTCACAGAATAATCTTTATTTCTCTTTATACAGGGCCTAACACAGCCCTTCAGTTTATCTTCCATCTGAAACTAGCAGTTTTGTGCTGCTTTCCTCTTAAAGCCATTTTCCTCTCGATTGGCTGCCCCTCACAAACAGAAGGTATAAACAGTAGGCGTGCGGGGGCTGCTGTACTCACAGCCAGAGCTGTGTGCCTATGCTTACAGTCATCACATTGGGCCAAGACTAGAAAAGGTCTGAAAATGAGTGTTTAGAGCAGTCACAGGGATTACTTCCACATAATCCCATTTTCTGAAACTTTGGCCATGTTCAATATGAGCTTTCATCATTATGAAAAAGGGAAAAGATAACAGGTCTGCTCTAATTTCAATGCTTTAAATTTTATATGAGATAATATTAGATGCTTCTGAGATTTCCAAATTCAGTCTAATGGGGGATAAATAAGGGTAAACATCTGGATGTAAGATGCCTGAATGATTTGAATTTTACATGTTGATTCAGGAATTAGTCAGCACCGGGTAACAGAGCGGGATAGAAAAAGAATTTCCTGACTTCTGACTTTCTGCTTGAACTAACCACCTCTCCACAGTGTCCAACACCTCAGCCAATACCCGTGAATGGACTCGTATCAGAGGTTGCCATTATAAGCTTGTGTTATTCAGACCCCCTACAGCAAATATACGCATATTATATGTATCACATCCACTAGGAAATCCACATTAAGCCTAAACAAAGCATTTCATGTTTGCACAGTTTAAAACAGCATTCAGAAAAACAACAGCAGCTATTTATAACTGATATGTTTAATGTTGACACATAAAGCTCACATAGATCTTGTATTGATAGTATTGATTATAATCATACCACGCTGCACTGATTATGGTTCTCGCCACTATAGACTCCCTACCTGTAAGTGTGTTGTCTCATCACACACTCTGGGCAGTGTGAGGTGCTATGTTTCCCAAGTTGTGACCATGTTTCAGAGAAGTGACGTCCCTCCTCCCTTCTTTCCCCCGTCCTCCTTTTATTCCCTCTTGAAAGTGTAACCTCAGGAATGTGGTGATATTGTGCTGAGATGTAATGATGGTGGGTGACAGGCGGCCGTTGGTAAATTTGGTCTTCACTAGCGCTCCCCCTCCAAAGAAATAAACAAAAGAAAAAAGAAAAAAATACCCAAAGAACTTGTGCTTGATGAGTCTGGGCTGTGTCATGGCCTCCATGTGCCTCTGCTGTCCTGTGTTGTGGGGTGAAACCATCGCCATGGACTCAGAAAGCAGGGGTGGTGGTGGGGGGGTGGGGGGGGGGGGGGGGGGGCACCATCATTAGACCAGCCTGTGTTTTTTTAAGAGTGTGGATGTGCTTGACTCTTTCTATGAGTGTGTTCCTCTTCATTTCCCTCTTATGTATCTTTCTGTTTTTCATTTGATTTGTGTTTTGCTGATTTTCATTCAAAATGTGTTTTGTATTTTTATTATGTGTTTATTATTATATTACAGCCACATTAAGTCAGTTTGTAGCATCGTCATCATTCATTTACTCAACTAGTTTTTCAGAAAGTACAGAAGCAGATGTTTAATATTTGAATAGAGATTAATATACCTTTTTGTCTTAAATAATCTGTTTATCTTACGACAGTAAAATTAGGCTAGATAACTGACACTGGGGTGTGTGAGCATCAGGGTGACAGGTGTCATACTTCATTCATCTTTCTTTTTCACTCAGATTATTATCATTGTTTTGTTGTGTTTTTCCCTTTGTTTTCAGTTGGTTTTATTTCTGTTTGGTTTGTGCTGTCGTCATCATGGGATCACAGCCCCAGATGTCATTGGCCTTGCCTTGCAGAGCTCTCTGAGAAGGACGTTGAGACACTGAGGCCGCTACCACACAGCTGGCCCAGCGGGTGGGCCAGAGGCCAGGCACCCCAAATGGGGGCTCTCCAAGGGGTCAGGCTGAAGGTGACAATTACCCCAAACACTGTAGTGCAGACTAAGGCAAAATCTTTATTTTACTGTCTCCCCCTGAGTATAGATGCTAATTCATTCAAGAGTCAAGGTTAACGATTTTTTAAAAATGAAGTACCACAAAGTTAGCGCTTGGAGAAATGTCAGTTTCTCTGTCTATTTATTTTGGTTTATTCATTTTATTTATAGTAAGAAGAAAATCTGAATACAAGCCAATACTTTTTTGCTGTTTTTTTTCTGTAGCTTTGATAGGCTTTTAAGTCTCATGTCGTCTGTGTTGATGATGGCATCAGTCAAAATGAAGATTTTGCCTGTTATAAACCTCCCTCCGTGATCTTGGTAAGCTTTGGATGTTGTGTACTTCTTGCGGTGAGTTTGACCGGTTGGTGTCGGTGGCTGGTTGGAGGTGCTTTCACATGTGTTTACTGTTGATATTTTTCCTTATTTGTAAGGAACTGGTGCTCCCCCTGTTTTAGACCCTTCAGCATCACGAAAATTGCACTTATGGAAAGAAAAGACTTCCTGAGGGTACAATTCCTGCAAAAAAAGCCAGATTCTTATACAGCTGGCTACATTGGTTCCATCTTGAAAAATGTGCATCCGTCCAAGCGATCCCTTTTTCTTTGTGATGCTTTCCTGTGCTGAAGACAGGCTATAATGGCGGCTAGGACCTTTAAGGTGACTTCATCAAGGCGCTGTCAATACTGCACTTCTGAGCACTCAAAGAACATGAGTTCACCTTATTGACCACACTTTCCATAGTCCATTTCCTCCTTGGTTAGCAAAACAATACTGTTTATGTGCTTAGCTTAGAATGGCTTTACCACCCAGTGCTCTAAATGATTCTGTTACCAGACCAAAACTGTATAGACATGATCTAAATTTCACAGTGATTTATTGCTACGATAAGAGTTCGGTACATTTACCACTGCTGAGCATGTGTGCACAGTTTTGTGAAGTAGTTAGTTAACTTGAGGATTAATTGCTCTTCGGCTACGGCAATCTCTTCCTGACTGCTGCTGGGCACAATAAGGGCCCTCACCAGTTCCTTTGAGGTTGTGTGCCGTTATTGTTAACCATTGTTAACTGTGTGTAACTCGACTGTACTCTGTGTATTTTTGTCCTTTCAGTGCCATCCAGTGCTAATAACTATATCCGATGTGCCCTTAACCTCCATCCCTGTTTCTTGTGTGTGTTTCGTGTGACTGTGGCTCTCCTTTATGACTCTAAATGATGTGTAGCAAATTTGATTTGATGTCTGAGAAAGAAAATGGTAAAATGACACACTTGTACATGTTCACTTGTATTCTTTCTCTTAGGTTCCGTTAGTTTGTCTGTCTTAAATTATATGGGATTTTATGCCTCAGCCCAAGAGCGACATGGAGAGACAGTGTTAGAGGGGCAAGGGTAAGGCTCTCAAGTCTGTTGGGTTTTTATCAGCTTCTACAGGATAACCTCTCTCCTTCCCTCCCTCCCCAAATCCTCTTCCTCTGCTCTTCCAGTCCCTTCGCTTGTATCTTTACTAGATCATGTAGCACTCTTTTCTGCCTAATTTACCCTCTATTTGAGTCTTATGTCTCTACCTCCTCTCTCTCTCTCTCAACCACAAATTTCTTTGCAGGTACAAAGGACTTTTCACATCTCGTCAACTGCCCCAAAATAACAAACAATCCCTCTGGCCTACTGCTTCTAAAAATACTACGCACATAAAACCTATACTAAACACTGATCTTCTCTCTCAGTGTATATACATGTATAAATGCAATATTATACATGCATATACATGCATAGATTTATGTGTGTATGTCAAGCAACTCTCCGCCTATACCAGGGCCGTCTCTCTTCCCTAGTGAATATTCTCACTTCTAACAGTTTGGAACCTCTTTTGCTTCTCTGTTTTTGTGTAGGTGTCTATAGTCAGCCTTGTAGCTAATGCGCTGGGCTACTCCGATCTAGGGCCCATTAAATCACTCAGGACACTAAGGGCCTTGAGACCCCTCAGAGCCTTGTCACGTTTTGAAGGGATGAGGGTAAGATCCAAAGCTAAGCAGCTGATCCTTCCGCATGCCCATTCAACAGTTTAAAGCATGCTAGAACTGATCTAAAAGCAAACTAAGAAGACAAAAAAAAAAGAAAAACAAAAAAAAAAAACAAATTAAAAAAAACCTCCAAAATATTGGGAGATTGTTTTTTTTAAAAAAACAGGAAATGAAATCCAAAAAGTCACCCTTCCATGCGCAATCCTGTACCATGCCTTTGTTAGAGCGAAATAAGAAGTCATGATGCAGCTGGGAGATTGAGTAAAGTAACACTAAAGTTGTATTACTAGTAGAATAACGTGTATTTCAATTGAATTTCTTTAACAACAGCAACCAAAAAAAAAAAAAGAAAAAACAAAAGAAAAAAGCATAAATTGATTTGTTTCATCATTAAAATTGCCCAGAGAGCAACAGAAATCTTGTTCACAAAGCTGCCTCATCACACGAGTGACAAATTGCAATTTCCGATGACTTCATTTTACTTTGTTTCTTCTTGATTGGCCAAAGTGAATGCCAAATTGGTCAAAGCTAACCAGACTTACATGCCATCTCATAGAGCATTCAAATCAACAATTAGCTGTTCATTTGGCCTGATTCTCAACCACTGCTTTCAATTGAGAACCCCTCTCCCCTCCACATGCCCCCCTCCCTCTTGCTCCCATAACCTCCCCTCTTCCTCAGCTCACACCATCCCTCAATGCATCTGGCATCGAGAACAACCAGCAGGAACCGGGGAGCTGCGGGACGCCAAAATCTCTGCCTAACCAGTCACACCAAAAACTCAGTGTGCAGGACGACTGCCAAACAACCGCTCAGAGGAGTGTGTCTTATTTGTAAGAACAAACTGAGTCGGTTTACAGAGCAGAAATTATTTGCTGCTACAGTACCTCTGGTTGCTTGGGCTGTCTCTTCCTATGATACAAAGATCTGATTGGTCATCTTTGTGACTGGCGGTAGTAGTAGGTTGCACCTGGTTGTTGTCACCCGTAGTCCCTTCTGTCGCTTTCTCTTTCTTACTCTCTCTGTCTCCTGATCTCATTCGTCTTTACCTCTTTATACTGGGACTGGTTGCCTTGTCTTCTAGTTTGAGCTTCTCCTCTTCACCTCAGACTCTCCCCACCTTTTCCTCAGCCCCACATATGCGGCACTGTGCAGCACCCACCTTTCCTCCCCCCTTCTCCCCTTCCTTCGCACCCTTACCCCTTCACTACTCACTCCACTTCGACCCGGTTCAGCTGGGCCAGACTGCTGGAGGGTCACCACACTCTCTCTTGCTTGTCCAGGATCTTTCTGCATCAGGGACTGAGACAGAAACCACACACTCACAGTGCTGTGGCTTTGGGAGGAAAGTATTTGTTAAGCTTCTGCCAGTGTCAGCACTTTGAGTTCTACTATTAAAGTAAACGATCTGCTAACAGTCCATTCTGGTTGCAGCTTCTTAATGCAAATGCTTCTCAACACTGTGCATATTAATGTATGTATAACGAGTCTTAATGCCTTCCTTTGGGAATGCAGGCAGAAGCTTTGCAAATATGTTAGGCTGCCATTTCACACAAGGCATTACTGCTGTCATGTCATGGCACCACATTCTGTAGCGCATACAGCAGGCCCTAGCTTCCTGTTGCCTTCCACTCCCACAGGAAGTGAAACTGGGAGGCAACAACAGGCCCAGTTAAACTCTGACTTTGAGTTCTGGGTGGACGGTAGCCCGTTGGTTCGCTAGCACTACAGCGTTCGAGCAACACTCTCAACCCTAGACAGACAATGTGTTGTCCCTCTTAAGTATGTCCCAAAAATGACAGACCAGCAGATAAAAGACAAAAGGCCTAGGTGGTTATTTTAAGGGCAGATTGACCATAAGTGGATTCAATCTTCAAATTTGACTCATAGTGAAATTTCATTCATACTACATATCCAGCGACTAAAATATGATGCCGTTGCACAAGAGCAGACATCAGCGCTTTTAGGCCCTGGATAGGCTTTATGGATGTTGTCATAAACGTTTCACTGAAATTTCTTTGGTTTAATTGTGCAGTTTGAGTTTGAGCTGCCAATAAGATAAGTTGTCATTTTTGGGTTTGGCACATTTTGCCTTAATATAGTGAACTGCTGCCAAAACCAATGCCCCTATGAATGAACTCATTCACTGGGAGTATGTGGTAAGAGAGATGAGGGTGGCCCAGTAATGCGAAGGGAAACAAACTTGAGGAATTTAATCCTGCTGTATCAGTTTTTTACGATAATGTCTATGTTCATCAATTGAGTTACCATTTTGTTTGAACTGGAAATGAAAAAAATTGAGGTCAAAACAATAAATAAATGAATAGAGAATCAAATGAATGGAGAGATGACACCAAATACAAGAGATTATGGGGAGTTATAACAATTACATCTTTTAAAAAAATATTCACTGGCTGAGTCCTGATGCAACTGAGCCGATCCGAGTGAGCAGTGAAGCTACAGTGAAATGCATTGCACTACCTAACACGCAATGGCTCTGACTTTGTACTTGGCTCTCTTTTTTTCTGCCCTGCAATTTTAGTTCTAGCTTTTTGACAGATGCATTTCACAGGAATGGGCGCTTTACAGCTTCAGTAAATGCCCTTTTTTTCTTTACAAATCCGCTAAAGTTGAAGTTGTAGTAACCTTGCACATTTAGCTTTTCTAGCTTTGACGGCCTTAAACGTTCTGGGGTCTTTGGATGTAACCTCTGAACCCCATTGACATTAATTTCCTGCTTACACTATGGTCAAGCTATGGTCGTTCACCTTTGCTACATTAGGCTGTAGATGCTTTCCACATATCATAATGGTTTCAGCCTTGATCCCTTTAGCTGCTATCTCTCTATCCACACACTTCTCTGTTTATTTATGTATTGATTTGAGCGGTTCTTGAGATTGCACAATGCCATGTAACACGCATGTATTTTAACTGCCGATGCACATTTTGCATTTTTGAAAGCCATTTTCCCTCTTTTGAGAATGCTTTCCACACAGCATGGCCTAATTCTTTTTTTTTTTTTTCAAAACATTGAATTTTTGGGAGCGGTTAAATTGTTTCTTAGCTCAAGCAAAAAGAGTCATTCTCTCAGCACGTGCATTGGCGCCACTGTGAAGGGAAATATGGTATTTTTGAATTGCATGCCTTTTAGTCCTTTAATGTTACTTGAAAAACTGTTGTGTTTTTTATCAGTTTACATTTAACAATAAAAAACAATATTTGAATAGTGTACCCTTTGCATCCCCGCCTATTCAGCTCAAGTCAGCGGGTGAAGGTCATGCACATGCTGAGAGAATCCTGCTCTAGAGCTCCTCCCTATCTGTTTGTAATGAGGAGGGAATATGGCTCCACAAAACGAGTCTGCCAAAGACATGCATGCTCAGCTGTCTGCCTGAGAGCTGCTGGTCGGCCTGCCTAACACTGGTAGTGAGCGGTTCACTATGTGCTGAGCTTAGTACTGGCAATGACAAATACATTGGATATTGGATTTGATTGCTAGATTTTGGGGTGGTGGTGGGAAAAATGTATTACTGCTATAATGTTATATTATTTAATGGGCTAGTTGTGGGAACAAAAGTAAGCTGTATTAGAAATATTGACTGTCTACGGTTGGGGTGGTAATAGGGGACACTTCATAATGCTATGGCATTAAAACACTTTAAATTTTTTTACTGACAACCAAAGCTCTTTGATGTAAACTTACACACATCAAGTAGTCGAAATATTGCAAATTGTAGTGATGCATGCTCATCCAGGTAAGCAAATCCCAAAAAGTTTATTCTGTTAATCTGGACGTAGCATTTTCAGCTGGAGAAATGTTTTGTCACTCATCCAAGTGACTTCTTCAGTCTCAGCTGACTGCAGGTTTCCCCAGTCAGAGTACATTTGCACAATGACTGAAACTAGAACCACTTTCTTGATCAATGCAAATTGTCATGACCATCGATCAACAACCACTGATCAAAGACCATCGATCATTGACCTCACAGCCCATTGTTTGTCAGTGGTGCTAGTTTCAGTCATTATGCAAGTGTACTCTTTGTAAGTTTGACCTGTATAGGTCATTTGGATGAGTGACAAAACATTTCTCCAACTGAAAACGCTACATCCAGATGAACAGGATCAACTTTTCGGGATTGCAAATTGTATTTCTCACTTGCAAAACTGTCAAATTTTTCTTTTATTATTTGATCTTTATTAGTTTTTTGTAAATTTATATAAAAAATAAATATACGTACATGTAAAATAATAACAGGAACACTTGGCAATTTTGTGAGTCTTAATAGAGATAAATCTTGGAAAACAACCACTGGCAAGTTGTGTGTTTATGTGTATGTGTGGGTGCTTGTGAGTGCTACCTACCTACAACCTAATGGGACCAAATATATTGTAGTGTATAAATAGTCTAATTAAAATGTAACAGTTACTTTAAGAAATTAACTTACTTAATAATAACAACAAAGTTTGATCAAATGGACCAATACGGCAATGCCACGATGATCCATTTGGCAGAATAAATCCATTTGGTATCCTTGTTGGTCTTCAGACAACAATTCTGACGGCTAAAGAACCAAATGGGACAGACAAAAAAAAAAAAGAAAAAAAAAAAAGAAAGAAAGAAAAAAAAGAAATTAACTTACTTAACTTGTGTTTTTTAATATAGAAACTGTCATTGAAAATTTTGCCATACTGTGGTTGTTTAATACTCCACATGTAAAAGTCATGCCATGCACCAAATAATAGAAACTATCATATTAAAAAAGTGGCTTTTTATAGTGATTTTTTTTTAAAGTACCATTTATATGGTAAATATGCGATTCTTAAATATATTTGTAAGGTTGGTACCTCAGAACATGTGTTTGTGTGTGGATGCCTATTGCCCATCTACAACCTACCAGAACCATATTGTAGTGTATAAATAGTCAAGCCAAATTAACATGTTACAGTCACTTACAGACATTAATTCAATTTTATTTATAGTAACTGTTATAACATTTTCTACCATACTGTGGTAGTTTAATACTAGACACCACATGTGAAAGCCATGTACCGGTACATGTCATGTACTAAATATTAGAAAAGATCATTATAAAAACAAAATAGGTTTTTATTTTTTAAGTACCATTTATGCTATAAATATGCAATTCTAAAATATATTTGTAAGATTGGTGCCTTAGAACATGTGTTTGTGTGCAGATGCCTATTACCTATTTACAACCTAATAGAACCAAATATACTGTAGTGTATAAATAGTCAAGCCAAATTAACATGCTACCATCACTTACAGATATTAACTTACAATCTGGTTTTGTTTTTTTAATGTTTTAAAAAAACTGTCAGTAAACTTTCTGCCATAGTGTGGTAGTTTAATAACTCCACATCACATGTGAAAGCCATGTGCAAAACATTAAAAGTGATAACATCAAAAATAAAAATGACTTTTATTTTTTAAAATGTACCATTTTTATCATAAACATGCGACTCTTAAAGGTATTTATATGGGTGGCGCTATAGAACACATGTTTGTGTGTGTGTGTGTGTGTGTGTGTGTGTGTGTGTGTGTGCTTGAGTGTCCCTTAAGCAGCTCTAGCTGCGTGCTTCAGCAGATCAAAGAGCATCTCAGAGTCGCATCAGTGCTGCTCTAATTAGGCTGGGACTGATACAACTCTCCTTCTTAGTAATTGCCCACACTTCAGTATGCACCTCACAGTGCTGTGTTTTCATCTACATGAAGCCATAGTGGAATTTAAAAGCTCCTCTTAACACACCTGTATCAAATGGTTTAATTTTGAAATATTACCTGTAATGCCATAACAATATGTAGCGTCACAGGGGTGGAGTGATGTGTGTTCGTTATTACGGTTCTGACATTGTCATGTCCTGTCTCCCCTGGTCTGGTCTAGGTGGTAGTCAACGCCTTGGTGGGTGCCATCCCTTCCATTATGAATGTGTTGCTGGTTTGCCTCATCTTTTGGCTGATTTTCAGTATCATGGGGGTCAATCTCTTTGCGGGCAAGTACTACTACTGTTTCAATGAGACATCCGAGGAATATTTTCCCACCAGCGTGGTCGACAACAAGACCCAGTGCTTGGAACTCATTAACCAGAACAATTCTGAGGTCAGGTGGAAGAATGTCAAAATCAACTTTGACAATGTGGGCGCCGGCTATCTCGCACTGCTGCAAGTGGTGAGAGCATCACACCTAGTCGCTCACAGAATCCATTTCTTTTTTCTTCCGCCCTTTTTTCCCTTTCTCATTTACTTTCATTTTTTGTGTTTCTTCGTGTTCTACACTTAAAGATCTGTTGTTACTTCACAATCCATTTGTTTTTTGCTTTTCACAGTACTATGATGCCTATTGTTCATATTCATGGTGTATATTGGCTCGTCTCTTCATATGCCCTTTTTCTTTGTTCACTCGCTTCTTTCTGTGCACAAGCTGTACCACAGGATGCACTTCAGTTTCGGTTTGCCATGATTGCAATTTATAATTTTCTTTTTAGTATTTTCTTAGTTTATACAAAAATATTTAACCATGTCTCTCTTTTTAAAAGGCCACATTCAAAGGGTGGATGGACATTATGTATGCAGCTGTGGATTCAAGAGAGGTATATCTATAAATCTGTATGACTCTAATTAGGGATACATTACTTTGTGCAAGTGTGTAAATTGCTCTTAAAAATGTAGTTCAACATTTTGTTTAATTTGTTACTAAGAGTTAGAAATGGTAACCCAAATCACATGGATTAGCATGAAGACCTGATTAATTCTTGGTTAGATTTGGCTTTAGACAGCCAGGGTCAATTTTGGTGATGACCACGAAACATTTTGGCTAAAAACCTTCTGCTGAATTGTGATAAAGTGGCAAAAAATTGATAACTTTTTAGGGGAAATAACCCAATTCCATGAAATGATGATTTCAGTTTTTATGTTTCTTACATTAAAAAAAATGACTGTTTATTATTAGTATTTAGAAGTGCTGAGAGGCAGATTTCATTACCTTTGGGCGGAGTCACCCGATCTATTTCTTGTTTCCAGTCTTGATAGTGAATTTGGAGAATTAAATTGTAACTCTTCCTTTAACTCTTGGCAAGATGATCTTAAACTGTTCCTTTACATGTTGTGTTAATAAAATACAAAACTGCTTTCACACGTTTTCCTTTCTCCAAGGTGGAGAACCAGCCTGACTATGAAGTCAATATCTACATGTACATCTACTTTGTTGTCTTCATCATATTTGGCTCCTTCTTTACCCTGAACCTCTTCATTGGTGTGATCATTGACAACTTCAACCAGCAAAAGAAAAAGATAAGAAAATTTTAATTTCCTGTTTTGTACAGCGAGTTTCCATTTTGTTGGGATATGATTATAACCAAATCTGTCTTTGTCCCTTTACTTTGGGGGTCAGGACATCTTCATGACAGAGGAACAGAAGAAGTACTACAACGCCATGAAAAAACTGGGATCCAAAAAGCCACAGAAACCTATTCCTCGACCACAGGTAGTAATGTTTTCATTAGACAAATGTTTAGCTTAATCAACATATAACGTGTTTGGCTAAAACCTCATTATATGTCTATCTCCTTGTCCTCTGACCATTTAGAATAAAATCCAGGGGATGGTGTTTGACTTTGTGACACAGCAAGTCTTTGACATCTCCATCATGATACTGATCTGCCTCAACATGGTCACCATGATGGTGGAAACGGACGATCAGTCAGATGAAACCGAGATCGTCCTCTACTGGGTCAACTTCATCTTTATTGTAATCTTTACCACGGAGTTCTTGCTGAAGCTTTTTGCGCTCCGCCACTATTACTTCACCAACGGCTGGAATATCTTTGACGTTGTGGTGGTCATCCTGTCCATTGTTGGTGAGTGAGAGACTAGAAAGATAAAGCAGAGAGCACATGATTTAGAAATGTCACCTCAAGAAGCTAAATACTGATTATACTCTCTTCCTTTCTTCTTTTTCTTCCCCTTCCTTTTTTCCCCTTTTCCTTTTTCTCAGGTATGTTCCTGGCTGACCTTATTGAGAAGTACTTTGTGTCACCGACCTTGTTCAGGGTAATCAGGTTGGCTCGTATTGGCCGTATTCTTCGTCTGATCAAAGGAGCAAAGGGCATCCGGACTTTACTCTTTGCTTTGATGATGTCACTGCCAGCTCTTTTCAATATTGGCCTACTGCTCTTTCTCGTCATGTTCATCTTCTCCATATTTGGCATGTCTAACTTTGGCTATGTAAAACATGGAGCGGGGATTGATGACTTGTACAACTTTGAGACCTTTGGCAACAGCATGATCATCCTGTTCATGATCACCACATCGGCTGGCTGGGATGGCTTGCTACTGCCGATCCTCAACTACCCGCCGGACTGTGATCCCAACTTGGAGAACCCTGGGACTTCAGTGAAAGGTGACTGTGGTAACCCGTCAGTGGGAATCTTCTTTTTTGTCATGTATATCATCATATCTTTCCTGATTGTGGTTAACATGTACATCGCCATCATCCTGGAGAACTTCAGCGTGGCTACAGAGGAAAGTGCTGATCCCCTCAGCGAGGACGACTTTGAGACCTTCTATGAGATCTGGGAGAAGTTCGATCCCACTGCCTCTCAGTTCATTTCTTTTGCCAAGCTGTCTGACTTTGCTGATGCTTTGGAGCACCCACTTCGTGTGCCAAAGCCCAACACTATAGAACTAATTGCCATGGACATGCCCATGGTGAGTGGCGATCGCATACACTGCCTGGACATCTTGTTTGCCTTCACAAAGCGTGTGCTGGGTGACAGCGGTGAGTTGGACATGCTGAGGCAGCAGATGGAGGAGCGTTTCGTGGCAGCCAACCCCTCCAAAGTGTCGTATGAACCCATCACCACCACCCTCCGCCGCAAACAGGAGGATGTCTCTGCCAGAACTATCCAGAATGCCTACCGCGCTCACCTCATCAGGCGCGGGATCATCTTCAAGCGCGTTTTTGCTAACAATAAGCTGGAGAACGGCGGGACCAACCAGGAGAAGAAGGAGAGCACACCATCCACAGCCTCTCTGCCGTCTTATGACAGCGTGACCAAACCCGAAAAGGAGAAGCAGGATGATAACAAGGAGGAGTGGGCCAGGAAAGAGAAGGACAAAAACCAAAAAGATGAGTGGGAATCCAAGTGTTAGGATTCAGTGACTCTTAAAACCCAATAAACACAGCCAGATGAGACTCTGAGCCCGAACCCAACAAATGTAGAAAAAGTGATGATCATTTGCAAGCAAGAGAAATATAACAAAAAAAAAAAAAAAAAAATGTTTACATATTCAGATACTGCTGAGGCAATGTGGTTTCCTATGTCGTCAAAGACAGCTGAACCAAACACAGTCAGTTTACTGCTGAACTTTCTCTGCATTGAGACCAAGCTCATAGAAATGAGGAATTAAAAAAAAACAATGCTGAAAAACAGTAACTGTGTGCTGGCCATTGGCACACTATTTCTTTGGGGACCAACTGCCAAGGTACAGAAATCTCTGCCAGATGATTGGACAATTGCGAAATACCTGCCACCACCAAGTGTGGAACCCCGGAGCGTTGCTGCGGGACTGGATCATGCCGATCCCAAGAGAACTGCATTAGCAGTCTAAAGGAGGGTCTTAAATGCTGAGTTTACCATCTTTATCGAGGAGAAAACAATGATCAACCAAGCAAGTTTAGCTTTGAAAGAAACACTAGTGAGGGAGGGGGAAACCCAGAACCGTAGACAAAGATTTTTGTTTGTTTGTGCCGAGTATACTTGCATCTTTACATTATTTGAGCAGCAAAAAAAAAAGGAAAGAAAAAAGAAAAAAAAAAGATAACATTTAGCCCATGTCACCGGTCTTTCCATCTTCTCTTTGTTATACTGACATTGAAAAAGACATTTTCTACATGGGCTTTCACACTCACTGGGTAGGGGTCATCATTTTGACTTGGGCTGAAGGTGACTTGCTCAGACCGAGTTCCAGATAAATAATAATTATTTTGCTCGTTCAATGCATAGAAATGACTTGCATGAAGGCATGTTTTGACCAGGAATCATGCATGAGTAATCATAGTCCACAAGATACTAATTCTCAGACCACTGCAGTGGCTTGACTACAAGTTAGATGCTGTCCACGCGGGAAATTACAAGAACTTTAGATGGAAAACAAAGAATATTGGGGGAATGATATTCCTATGATCCCTGTCACCCTTCACTAGTTTTCCTTTTTAACTGACAGATCTTCTGATTCAGCTCCTAATTATTTTTGTTTTTAATGTGAATGAAAGATGTAAGTACTCAGATGCAAAGTCTCAGTCGGATCAGCCAACAACACGAAATCGAAGCCTTTTTTTGTTGCTTTGGATGTTTATCAATGATAAAGCGTGTGGAGTGGACGAGTATTATGAAGCAGAATATCCTCATGTTGAGGCTGCACAGATTTAGGGGGCCAAATCTGGGGCATACATCTCTTTGTTTACTCACCTGGAGTCACTTTTCTTGTTTCCTGTGGTCCTTATTAGGGCAGCGAGAGGAGGTGATGTTTCGCGCCAAGGAATCCATATCTGGCACTCGTGCTCGTGCATCAGTTGGTGTTCCCTTTACTGCTGTAGTTCCTGCAGAGGGGACAGAAATATGGTCGCGGTTTTTGTTTTTTCTTTCCCGTTGGTTCTTTTCTTTTGTGTGTGTGAGTGTATAGGGCTAGTGGGAGAACTTTAAATTGTTTGGGTAAAAACATTGAACACTTTTACTGATTCAGAATTTCCCAGTGAATGATTTCTTAGGCAGTGCTTTTCAAACATTTTGAGTTGCCAGCTTCAGGAAAAAGCCTTGAAGTCCTTCTCTGATGTCCTTGTAATGCAATCATTCTCAGAAAGGCTTTTATCAGTGGGAATGACACTGGCCATCTGATACCATGGAGTTAGCAGGGAATTATCACGAGGACACGCCCAGCGTATAAGTAAGGTGGATAGCAATGAGGGCTTAAGGTTTTCAGCTGTAGCGTTAAATGGATGCTGTTTGGTATTTCAGGGAGGTTGCTGTGTGATAAGCGTCACCGGATAACAGTGGACCAATAAATAGTTCGAGATCTTCCCTTCAGAGTTAAAGACTGACTGCCATGAGAAGATGAATGCAGATGAACAGAGTAGTGCTTTGGTCTGAGTCGGAGTGCTGAAAGTCCCATGTTTGTCAGTGTATCAATGTGCTTTTGTGGGACCTCTCAAAACACTGTGTGGTGTTGGACCCAGACTCGCACCATCTTTTCACATATTTGCAGCCTTTCAAAACGCTGTCACCTGCTTCAGAAATAATTAGCCAGGAATGGAGTTAGGAGGGCTAACACTCGCCGAAAAAATACATCAGCAGGCCTCTCATCGACGCAGTTATGTTGTATAATAAGTTTTGTGGGTGTTTTTCATATTAAAAAACAAACAAACAAAAAAAAAAAACAAAGACAAAAAAACTGAGGCTTTGTCTGTTGCTAGACAAGACGCAACTGCCTCCATAGGTGTTCTGCCATTTGTTTTCTACACAGGAGTGATGGTCCTATTTATAAGTGGATGACCGGACTTAAATCCGGCATCCATCATCACACCACTAATGCCATTTGGTGTGTTTAACACTGCCTGTACCAGAATCCCCTGTACAACGATGACTGAGGTCTGTTTACAATATGAGGTCTCTGAATCAGTTTGGCTGCTGCACACTGAAACCAAATACATTCCCAACGAGAACCACAGGAGGTGTAGGTACCGTCATCAGATTTACCCATGCTCATCTTGGATGTAATGTTTTAGAATGATGCATTCACACTTGAAAAAAAAGAAAAAAGAAAAACAAACAAAAACGAGCAAAAAGAAAAAAGACAAAAAAATAAAAAGAACACAAAAACATATATATGTACAGTGCAGGCTATGATGTAAATGGCACAATCGCTGAAAAAGAATGAACTTTTTGAGAGAAACTATAAATATTGTATTATATTCTTTTATTTTATCGGCATGCTTTGTTGTGTTTTTTTGTAAATACGGAATTTTAAAAATGTTACTACTAATAATCGAAAAAAAAGAGAATAATAACAACAATATAGAATGGCTTCCAGCTATGCCCTTTGTCACATTTGTTACCTTTTGGATTTTTTGAGACACTTTTCACTTTGTTGACGGAAATTGAATGAAATATAGATATTATATAATACAAAAGATATATACATGTATACATATATGTCTATATGTATATACATAAAACAGAAGAACACTGTTTGTCACATTTAATTTATGTGCAACACGTTCAGTGGATGTCTAAAACTGGTTGTTTCCAGCACCCTTCTATGTTGGGGAATATCTCATGTGCGATGTTACTGGATGTAGCCTAAACATGACAAACGGATAATGTTACCAGCACATTTCTCACTTAACTGTCATATCTCTCACGGTCAGAGTATACAGGACGCACCCACAGTCACAGACACGGACACACGAAGGTGACTTTTCCTCACTGCCCACCAACATCACCGGTGATCTCTTCCAAGAAGGACGTCAGCTGGTGTGACTGACTGCCTCATGCACCCTGAGACAATTCCTACCACGGGGACTTTTTTAAAAAATGTTTTCCTCACATGCCCACACATCAGTGCCATTGCAGCTCAACACACAGAGTCGCGTACTTGCTTCTCATTCTCATGTTATTTTCGTTGAATGGTTTCTTTCTAGTGTTCCACTCTATGGCATGTGCCTTTTTTCTGCTTTTTCTGCAAATTTGGATGTCAATGCCACACTGAAAAAAAAAATGTTAAAATGGAAAAGAGAGAGAGGAAGAAACCAAAACATATTTCCAAACTGTGGAGGGTAGGAGGTTTTGGGGGTGAGCACAACATTAATCAGGGATGTCGACTTACAAATACTGCCAGAGGATGATCCAGACACCCCACTTCATCTTAATATTCAACAGTGTGTGATGTTAACAGAAAAACAGCTAACTCAAAAAAATGTCCTGTTCTTAGTGCTATGTGTGTCACCCACTTGGCTTGTGAAAAAGCAGCTTGCCTTCTATATTTTGGTTTTCTTTCTTCTATATATTTCTGTTTCCATCTGAAATTTATTTTTGTATCAATATTTGATTATAGGACTCATTCTTTTTTTTTTAAAGCATGGTTTATTATGGGCGTTTTTTTTCTTCCTTTTTTTGCTGAAAAATTAAAAAAAAAAGTGCTTTTCAAACTGTTGTTATCATTTGACACCGTGATAAAAGAGGATATACAGTACAATATGATGGTGTGTTGCACAACCACTTGGACTCTTGGTAAGAATATATGAAAGATTGTCTTCATTTGAGCACGAACCTTTTTATTACCAATAAAGCAGCCTTCCAGTTACACCTCCTGTACTGTTGTTGTTTCTAAATGAGACGTTTATTTCTTTTTGACTAGAGTGCCATGTCTGACTTCCTTTCACATTCACTGTGTGCACTTCATGTGGTCACCATTTTGTGTAGTTTACTTTTGTGGTGCTGGGTATGGATGGAGGAGAATCGCAGAGCATCCTGTGAAATGGAGCTGGCTTCTTGAAAGGCAGCCTTTCAAACGTAATGGACTTATTGAATTTGTTAAGAGCCCGTGTCAACACCCCCTTGCAGGCAGAAGATGGACTATAGCCCCATCATTATGTAGTCCATTTGTGCGGTGACGCTCTTATTTGTGGTCCACTATAAAGTAAATCGCCTAGAGGTATGATATCAAAGTCTCCACCCCACAACCTCACAGTATACCGCATGAGAAAGGCGTGCCAGGGGGATATTGATCATGTTTGTGTTTCCCATTAGACCCATTAAACACTGTATGGAGCAGGTGGAGGTGGAGGCTGTGTAAATGATGCTTTGAGCTGTCCTCACACTGAAAAGATGGCCAGTTCTCCGTGGAGTACCTCCCTCTGCTCTTTTTTCCCTTTTTTTGTCACGTTACAAAATTCCGTCTTGCTGGCTCCCAGCTCCTCCAAGTCACGTGGACTCTTCACTTTAAGCATCCCCCCTCCCTCTCTCTCTCTTTCTCCCCCGCACTTCCTCGGACTCACCCTCCCTTTCCCCCCCTGTTTTTTGGTCTTTTACGTACGCATATGCATTTTTACAAAATCTTGTTATCGCTGACAATCCTCCAGCTCTTTCTCTTCTAAACGCTGCATTACCACATACACCAGGGCAGACTGTGAGAGAGAGAAAGAGAGAGAGAGGAAGAGGAGGGAGCCAGGAAAGGGAGATGGGAGGTGCTGGAGCACTGCAGTGCAGATAAATTAATGCAGCAGTCGAGGCTGACTCAGCAGCGCACTCCCAATTTGGCCCAATGCCTCCGTGAGCAGCCTGGTCACACTGGCTCCCCCGCGAAACAAAAAACACACTATAATAAAAGCATTTCATCTTAAATAAGACTCGCTAAGCACATCTGAGAGCAGCAATTTCCCCTGACGGCAGCGGACGTTGCTGCTGAGGAGCTGTCCTTGGTGCCGGAGGTGGAACCAGGCGGACGAGCATCCTCTGCACGGGATGTGAAGCTTTCTGGGTGGGGCTGCACGGAAGAAGAGCAACCGACTAAGCCCACTGTTGAAAAAAAAAGTGATTAGTGGAGCTTCGTATAGGTCCACACCCACTCCACTCTCTCCCCCTCCTTCTCATTGCCTCGCTTCCCCCCCCACCTTCTGAAATAGGCTACGTTGCCACATAGCATGTGGTTTCTCCGTAGGCAAGCCTGAGTAGCTAAATTTAAACGTGCCACGGCTGGGCTCCAAAGACAAGTTTGGCTTTTTATAGCCGACACAGTCATGAGTGTTATTGTTGGTGTAATTATCTTACAGCTGCACTGAAACTGGTGTCCGCTTTTTGAGCTTTTACTCCCTTCTGCCTCATCCTTCACTTCCCTGATGTTCAACGTCAAAAAATGCAAATAGCCAGGAGTTAAAAGGGGGTGTGCTCCTACTATCTGATCCCGTTTCAACCCTTGACTAAGATCAGAGGATGATGCTCCCTCCTTCTCTCCTCCTCACCCCGGTTTCCTGTTCTCCCCTGAGGAGGGAGAACGGAAACCAGAGAGGAAGAAACCAGTGAGTCTCATAAAACGTGAAAAGCCCCTCCCTCGATGTATTCCCAACATACAGAAGCACGTATAGATGAAAACCTGCACCACCCTCCTCCACCAGCTTTGGCCTACTGTTTCTCTCCACCGGCATGAAATCTGCCAGCACCTCCTTGTCAACGAAATATTGACTAGACAACCGATTTCATAACCTTGTTGTGCAACAGTGCAAATGTGTATTGAAAAGAAAACAAAACAAATGCCTTTTTAAAATTTATTTAATTCCCAAATCAACCTGTCCTGTGCATGAACTGCGTGATTCTTTCGATTTGCCGAACAACAGCACCCACCCGTGGTCTCTGTCATGTATCAACAGATATGAGCAGATAAAAGGTTTTCACAGGTCTCATGACTGATTTCCAATTTAGGGAGACGATATAAGATTGTGTCTGTTCAGAGCTTCGTGCTTCAACTCGCTAATTTTTATTTTAGTGCTGGTTTATTTTCTTTAATTGTTAAACAAGTTTAACAAACAGATTTAATCATTTTTTGACAACAGGTGGATTTTTTTGATCACTGGAAAGGTTTGGTTTGATATAACTGCGAAATTAAAAATAAGAAAATGTTCCTTCAGTCTGTGCTTATCACTCCATGATATTAACAGTGGATAAATAAAGAGTATAGTGGTGGATTCTTTCCTTGTCATCCTCATAGAGCTCCTTAAACATATGTAAGGACTAGCATCCGCTTGCAGGTCTCACTTTGAGAACACTATGCGGTTCCTTTCCTTCATTTCTTTTTCCATTCATTTTATTCAGTACTTATTTATTCCATTTATAGTACCTGTGATCGGCCTACAATGTCAGTACGAAACATCCCTTTATAAGGTTTTATTCTAAAATGTGTTACACAACATGAAATGCATACAGGTGAATTCATAGTGCTCTGGAAAAGATCCCAAATTCAAGTTTTTTTCCCTTTTCATTTGGCATCTCGGTTTATTCACACTGCAGAGATTTGTTTAAGAAAGCAGAACGAAACAAACCACGAACGCATCCTTTTCTCCCCATTTCCTTATGGGAAATAAATACATAAATAAATAAAACAGATTCAGATTTAAAAACTGTAATGCTGTAAATGATCTTTACATTTCACAGAAAATACTTTGAATATTTTAAAATAACTAAGCTGAGATAAAATGTTAAATGTCCTGATTATTTGTTTAAAAAAAAATAAAAATGCAGAAAGTCCATTTTATCTTAGGATACCAACATTGTTGTTTAATGCAGAGTCATTGTCCTCTTTTTAATGCTGCTAGATGATGTAACGCAGTGACGGGAACATGTTTTATCCCGGTGGTCTCATACTTCTGCCGCAATGTCGAGCAGAGCTTCACAACATCTGTGAAACATATATGTAAAAGCAAATAATTGCAATTAACATTCAACTGTATACTGTGGATAAAAACTGACTAATATAGACGAAATCAAGCGAGTGACTTCTACGAAACCCTCATGAAATCCAAACAGCGTCCAAACAAATGTTACTTTCCAGCTCACCCTTCTTGTTTGGGGCCGGTCAGCCACTCCACAAAGTCTTTAGCCTTAATCTTATCAAGATAGTGTGTGAAATCACTGGTGAATGTTCCATCTGAATGCCTTTTGAGGTTTCGGACCATGTGATGTCCCTTTTCTGTCCGATATGAAAGCCATCTAGGAGAAGAAGTGCTGAAGAGAACGAAGAATGTTTCACTGACAAACGTATTTCAGAACTGCAGCTAATAATCCAAACATGAAACTGGACACTACAAAATACCTTGATGGCCCGGATTTGTCCAAAACCACCTGCTGAGTATCTGAAAAAATACAAAGGAGCAGCAAACACAGCACAGGCAGATTCATCCTCAGGTCACCTAGTTAAAAAAACAAACAAAACAAAAGCAAAGACACAAACAGGTTGTTTATCCTAAATCATTTGAACAGATTTTTATTTTTTTTAATTTATTTTTATTTTTCAAGTTTAGGTCTGAATGAATCAGCTCACCTCAGAGAAACCTAACACCTCTCCAGTGAAGAGCTGTGCTTTCCTGGCTGCTGCAAGTGTAGTGATGAAGAAGCCACAGAAAAAGCCCCTTCGCACCACTAAACTACAAGTACTGATTACCTCTGTCACTTTATAAAGACAGCAGGTGTCCTAGTGTGACATACAGGTCACCTCCTACAGCTGATGACCCTGTTAGTCATTATGGTGGTGCGGATCATGGCTCATCTCAACTAGAATTGTGTGTACTCTCCAGAAAGGTCAAAAGTCAGAGCCCACTCTGACTAACACAGACAGAAGCAGGTGCGAAGAAATTGTTCTGGTGTCTGACAACGACCACGTGATTCCTAAATCGTGTCGCTCGCTTCTGAAAATTTGGAAGTCTAGTCAGCTTGCTGTGTTTAGTTGCAGTTCTGCAATCATCCGGTCTGTGAAGAGTAGAAAGCTAATCATTGTTTGTAGGTACAAGATTATTTTAAATAAATATACCAGATATGATCATATTTGGACAAGGGTCAAGCTGACAACAACAAACAAACATAAACATACAACATGCAAACTCCACGACACCGTTTCCTAACTTATGGCAACCAACTGGACCTTCTTTCACAAGTCCGAATATGTTAGAAGTTGCTGCTCTACTCATATTTTCCACAACTACCTCTGAGGTTTACAGAGGATGGTCTGAAAAAGAGAAAATATCCAGTGAGCGTTAGTTCTATGGGTGAAAATGCCTTGTTGAAGCCAAAAGTCAGTGGAGAATCAGCACACTGGAAGTCAACTGTTACTCAATAACCAGAAGGGCTACAGCAGCAGACCACTATGCCATGTGCTGCTCCTGTCAGTTAAGAAGAGAAAACTGAGACTTTCTGATGTTTTTATGTCTAATATCTTTACTTACATTAGTAAATAGACTTTAGTGAAGATGATTTATGAAGGGGTTATTTATAAAATAAGGTCTCTTTATGAGCAACATTAAAATCATTCTACTTTTTATTTAATGTATCTTTATAGAACTGTGATGTTATATTTGTTGCTATTTCTGCTCCCCTCATGACCAGAGAAAGAAAAATATAACAGCAGTGTTTGCAGTAGAGGTGGGAGTATGGATCCAAACATCCGCAGCATCGATACCAGCAGCGGTATTGGTACTACCAAGGTGGGATCGATACTTTGTTTCTATTAGTTCTGCATGTTGCTTGAAAAATTGTGTCAAATAATTTGTTTGGAAATAAAAAAAATACATCTCAAACATGCACTATGAAAAAAGATGTCTGAACCTTTCCCTGTTGACTGCCATGTCTGTTTGATTTGTAGCCTATTTAAACAACAGAAGTTGTCCTGAAGAGCTTTAGAGAGAGGAACAATTAGATTTCAGGTCTTCAAAAAACCCAACTCACTCACTGCTCTGTTACATGAGCTGCTTTTATTGGTCACATGTATCGGTATTGATATCGGCAATATTGGCTCTGTATTTACTTGGTATCACACAGGACTAGTTCGCGGAGCATGACTGCAATTAAATAAGCCTCAATTAACCCAATAGCAGCCACTGGATAACAGCAAGTCTGAGGGACACAAAACCTCTCACACATTAGCGCCTCTTTCCCACAGCACACACAGAGGTGAGCTAACATGCGCTATGTTATACGAGATTAACGTAAAGCTGCAGGTATTAGACTCAAATCGCCGAGACCAGCAAAACAAACTTGGGCTCCAGTTAACATTTTATCTAACCAGGATTATTTACTAGATTTATTTACAAGTAAATACGCTCTTACGGACAGGTGCAGTCTGTGGACCTGCGGCAAATCAAGCTACAATATGTAGCTTAATTACTAGCAAGCTAATAATACTACAGCAAACTATGTGCACTAGCAGTGCTACCGCTAGCTAGCGTTGAAGCTGACCCAGTGTAACTTCATTGTCAGTCTTCAGAATGTTTTTACTCTAGCTGTCAGGAACTTCTCATTATTTTAAAGAATTATTTAACAATTAATGGCGAGAATATCGACATTAAAAAGAACTGGCGGCCTCGTTTTTGTGCAGGTGTTAATCTGCTCTCTTCAAAGTCATCTAAGAAACTTGCACGTTACAAATGCACTTCTGACTGTGTGCAAGTGTGCACCCAAGTTGGGTAAGTTATCATGGTGCAGTTTACAGGTCTGGGAGCGTGTAGCTGCATTAATAAATGCGCGTCTGTGTGGCCCACAGTAGAATAATTCTCAGAAACTGTACTGTGTTGAGAAGAAACCTTGATGCTGCCTGTGGGATGTGCAAGGATAAGCTACCTTTAGAACGATGACATGTACTTGATGGAGCAGTTATTTCTGGTGGGCCACAGAGTCAAGCTTAGCCAGTCCTGGCAGACCAGCTGATCCCAGTACCAGCCCACGTCAGCTGATGGCTCAGATGAGACCTTACTTCACATTCAGCCCTCAGATCTCAAACCGTGACTTAACCAGTGTCCTATCTTTTGTCAGTGAAACAGCTCTGTTCAGTGCTGAGTCTCCTTGCTGTTCTCCACCTTGCCTCAGGCTTTGCATGTTTGCACTTGAAAACATGGAAGTCCCAGAACAGAGCCATACTGCCCCCTATGAATCACTACAGATGGAAATGCCAATCTTCTTTGAAACATAACGGTCCTGATTGAAATGTTTCTGTTCTTTTTCATAAATGTTTTAGGCCAGGAGCTGGACTCCCTCAGATCTGCAGTGTATAACCCAGTGAAGGACTTCTGGACAGATGAGTGAGCAAAGTACAGAACATCCTGTCTCTAACCTTCAAGAGCCTCACTCAACCGAGCCATCTGGCAAGTATTTTCACCCTAAACCTCAAATAAAAAGACAAATAGTGCAGACAAAGTTTAAAATGCACTGAATCTGTTGGATAAATGTATTCTAGGTTCTGTGTTCTGGGCATGTGGATGTGTTTTTTCCTTTTAAACATATTAAAGGTGGACTAGCTTTCATTAAACCCTTTATATACTAGCTGACTACTTGACTGTCACATAAATGACACTGTATGTTGTAATATATGTACAGAGTAGCATCACAACTGAGCAGACAGTGGTGAGGACTCAAATAGTGTCTGTGTTAAATTGTTGGCTAGATTGTGTGTGCGCATACACGTTATTACCCCTCAGCTGTTAAAAGGCTGATGGTATTTTCGTCACCTCACCAGTGGTGTGGGTGGTGTGGATAGCTAAGTTTGTGAATGCGATAACTCGAAAACGAAGCAACGTACGAGCTTTAAATTGATACCACAGTAGTATCTACTAAAAATAGTTGACACATATAAATCTCACTGACCTCAACCAGGTCAGAGGTCAGGTTTTCTGAAAATCTGGTCAATGCCATAACTCGTGAATGTGGCATCGTAGGACTTTGAAATTGATACCCTAGATGCAGCTACTAAAAATCTTGGATGAGTTTGAATCTCACTGACCTTGACCTAACCCCCCACCTGGCTGCAGCTGCCCCTCCCTGATCCTGGCTCTGCTGGACATTTGTTTCTGTTAAAACGGAGTTCTTCCTTCTCACTGTCACCCAATGTTTACTCATAAGTCGTCATCTGATAACTGATTGTTAGGATTTCCTCTGTATTATTCTTATAATATAAAGAAGCTTGAGGTGACTGCTTTTGTGATTTGGTTCTGTGTAAATTGAATGATTATTGGCTAATATATAAATGGCTTTTTAAAAATTCCCTTATTAGTTGGATTCTAGTTTTGCTTTTGCTTGATTTCCAAAATTCTAGTCTTAAGGTGAGATTTTTTTTTTTTTTTTTTTAACAACATAATGCTTAAATGTCTTGCTAAGTCAAAAGGTCATACACCTACACTTAGACATGTGTCTGTTTGATTAACAGCTAAAAAATATCAGGAGATGAAGCTAGTTATCTTTTTATTTTTACTAGAAAAGTCTTGTATAAGTCTTATATTTTAAGATTTGCCAGCGTTAGGATGTACTTCTTGGACCTGGCCGCTAGGTGTCACACTTGACCGGAGCATCCAACAAGGCCTCCTGTACTGGCATGTTGCTCTCCACAACACCTCTGAGCAAAGATTTTGTTTCAGTTTGCAGTTCCAAGTTACAGCTTGACTTGTTTTTCATTTTTAAATATCAGATTGATTAATACAAAAAATGCTGAGACACTGTCGACTCAGTTCACTTTTTTCTTTCATTCTGGTTTTCAAACCAACCCAATGTGGCTCCCAGACCCAAAGAATGACAGATGATGTTTGTGCAGGATGATAAGTTGAAAGTCCTTCGTAGTGCAAACCTTCATTGTAAATTGGATATTGAGAGCTGACATAATGAGATAAAGATGCTGATTGGAAAAGCAAATATTTCATCAGGCTGTTCTTTTAAAGAAGCTCTGTTAGCATTGTGGGGTGGTGCAGTGATGATATAGTATTCACAAGAAAAGTGTTTTATTCTTGGAGAAATACACGTGCACCTGTGTCACGACTGAGACATCTGGGGCAGGCAGGGGGGAATAAATGTTTGAGTCTATATTTGATATACGTTATCATTATGAGGAGAATCGTGTAGCTGAGGGTCATGCTCGCAGTGCCCGCAGTGCTGTTCTCTCAGCTGCTGCTTGATAACTTGGTGCTGATTGAGACATTAATATTGCATTGATCTGCTGCTTCTCTCGCACGGGGCCACTTCTTTACAACACGTCATGTAAAAGCTCGGTAAGGGGAAGGTCTGCAACCACTGACTTCTCTGTTGATTTAGCTGTTACTTCGTGTTCATCCTATATGTTTACTTTTAATTTCTGAGCCATTTCTGCTGTATCTTAATGTCAAACGGTAACTAGCAGGCTCACAGTGGAGTATATAAAGAGATTTCATTTCTTTTATTCTAGCATTTGCATGGATCTGAAAAAAAGGAAATTCATATGGATAACTTCAAGGTGGATGTTATGTATGTATAAGATTGGTTTACACTGAAGAAAATCTCCCACACAGCTCCTATATAGATTTCATCTCACTCGAAGTCTGTGTGTCACAGTGGACATTTCATATTAGACTATTTATCTAAAACAACAAACGCCTTCCCTGGCGAGGCATAACAAGTCTTTGAAACACCGCAGGAAACAATAAGGCTTAAACCTATAAACATCACACGTGAGAGCAGTGATTCCGCCTGAGATTTTTTTTTCTTCAATTTATTTGGCCTGTTAATGACAGGCTATCAGATTCCTATCTCCCTTTCCTGCTCTCCCTCCCCTCTCCTGCTCTCCGCTGTAGCCTGGAGGACTGTTTTGGTGAGCATCTGGAGGCAGGCTGTTTGAATAGGCTTCATTCTTGCGGGGCCTTGTGCTCCAGTGAGCGCACTCGGGGCATGGATGCTTGGCCGTAGTCCGTAGATGAGGCAGAGCTGGGGGGGGAGAGGGAGAAACAAAAGGAAGCATGCGAAAACGCAGCCGTTTACACTGGTTGTGAATTTTCCCTCGCTGGAGTATTTGGTTCCATGCACAAAATCAATATAAAGTGCCGTCTCCGTTTCCTGTCTTCCTCCCTTTTCCCCTTTTTTGTTTTACTCCAAATAGAAATGGGGACATTTTTTTTTTTTCTTCATATGTGGGGGGTGGGAATCTTAAATACCCAACAGTACTCTGCAGCATGGCCTTTTTCTGCACAGTGGTAATAGGAGATGGGGTGGTGTAGCCGTCAGATTTGGTGAATGTGCTTGCAGAGCAGCTGAGGAAGTCTATTTTCTATTTTGCAGGATGCTTGTGGACAACTGTGGTCTTGAACCTCAGCCACCAAGTGATTGCTTTGTTGCCTTTCATAGCCTTGTGCAGTTTCCCTGGGGTGAAGGGAGAGGATTGCTTCGGAGCACTTTGGATGTTTACATTTATAAGGTTTTCAATGAATTTAAAAGAAGTGTAATTTGTTGGTTTAGTTGTTTTAGTTTTTTTCTTTTTTTTTTTTTTTTCTTTTTTTTTTACTTGAAATCTCAAAACTGTTGACCTGCCACGAGAGCAGCCAGAGATCTAGTTAAGAAATTGTTCACACATCCTATTGCACCAAAATATTGCGGTAATCTTTTCGAAATGTTGAAAGCCCTTAATCTCGAGTAAAATCCTCTCGTAATCTGGTGACAAAAATTGGAGTGCATCGAAGACTTTGGCACTTCTTTCCTCGCTGACCGTGTGGCTGTGAATATGGGAACTACATGTGCCCTTGCTCTGTGCTGCCTCTGATTTTTGTCTGTGTAGAGAAGCTGTGGCTCGACCAGCGCTGACGTGTAGAGGGTAATGGGATTGCAAGTGTCCGGCAGTAGGGAGTGGTAATGAAATGAAGGAGCAGCGCTCTCAGTTTGGGAAGTGTTCACTGACAGCCACATGAGTTGATATGCATTAGGTAGTGTGTGTGTGTTTTTTCACACACGTGGGAATGTTTGCGTATAATAACATGCGCTTGCGCCCGTGCAGAAACGGTGCTTTCAGAGCGTTGCTGCTCTTGCTGACAGTCTGACGGCCAGACAGGATCTTCTGAGTTAGTGTTTGCTAACTGTTACTAGCTCTGTGGGTTTGTGGTGACAGACAGAAACCTCGGGATGACAACATAACTGCAGCATGTCATAGCAGTGAAGGCGTGACCAGCTCTTCTATTTCCTCCTCTGCTGATAGTTGTTATCTCTGAAGGCAGAGTAATGCTTGCCACTGCGGCTGTCAAAACACCCATTCTCTGTCCACTTGCGTGATGCATGTTCATGGGTGATAGTGCTGTAACTAAGCTTTAAGAAAAAGGTTATTGGCTGCCAGAGCACAATTTTGAACTATAATCATGTCATAGGTAATGAACTTTTTGGGCTATCTAAACGGGAAAAAAAAAAAAGAAATTCATCTTGTTGTTATATCATATTCCTGCCTATTGTCCTCTGGTCATTCTGTGAATCTATCTCATTCTCATTTGAAATCATTATATCAGTGCATAAGCCCATATATATGCCATTGTGATTTTGTTTGGAGAGCAGAAATGGCAGATTGGTCTCAAATCCACCGGAGTAGATTATCCACTCATCTCTAAAGCTCGTGCATCGAGGGCTCCTCATAATTGCCGCTTGTGGTTTAGAAGGCAGGAGTGCCCAGCTTGCCCATGGTGAGGAGAACAGGACCGATCTGCTTGCACAATGCCATTCGTGTGTGCTTATTAAAAGTGCGTTTGACCCCTGGTTTTTTTTTTTTGTTTTTTGTTTTTTTTTTTTTTTTTTCCTCCCCGTGTTCCTCTTCTTATTTTATTCTATCTGATTGATGTTCACTGGGGTCGCCTGAGCCTATGCGGGGATCACTGCGCAGTGTGGAGGCCGCTAAATATTTACATGCATTCATTTGATTTTACACAGGGGTCCACTGGCCCCAGTCCAGGGTGCTCCGGCGGTCTCAGCCATATGTTGTCCTTTTTTTACACCACCGGACTGAAGGTCAGACCACCAGGTTTAGGAGGCTAGTTAGGAAGCACAAATGCTCTTTGTGGGTGGATCCTTAGTTCGTGGTGGTTGAGGAGCATGTATGGTAGTCATGTTTCTCGTCTGATGATCGTAACCTGACAGACGTGACAGTACAATATGTTCAGTCACACTGGAGCCAAAATAACAGGGAGCTTGAAAAAAGAGAAGTGACAGGAAACAGCATTTCCTGTCACTGCAGGAAAGGGAGGCTGTGAAGAACCATTAGATGATTTTACTGACATTTAGCTTGCATATAAAACAATAAACACACAAATACATCAGAGAAAAAATATATTTTTAAAATTTCCAGTAATAAAGATGTTGTGAACAGGTATGTAAAACCTGTTTTAGTTTGTGGGCTACTTACAGCTCAATCTGCTCAACTGGTCTAGACCAGTAAAACCACTAAACAAGCAACTATAAACAAAAGACAAAAAAAAAAAACACTTTGCACAAATACTCCAAATTCACAATCCATTCTTAATTAATTGACATGCTTCCTGTGACAACTCCTCCCCCTTTTGAAGTCAAAATGTCCAATTGGATCCTTTTGATGGGCTGATTCTGGCCGATGGGAGGTATGTTTGTTATAGTAAAGTGTGGAATCTGAGAGCGGTGTTTTCATTAATAAGAATACTTTAATCAAACATTTTCATGCGACTATAAAGTTGCAAGCAAAATGAATCAGAATACCCTCTTGAAGATAACACAGCTGTAATATATGCCTCCGTGCCATTTGGTTGACACATAGATAAAATGAATTTCAGTTTTTCCCAAATAGATTCAACATAGAAACAGATTAGAGTTGCTGCCCCTGTGTCTGAATTGTAGTATAGTTCTTGGTGACAGTGGGAAGGAAAAACTCCCTTTTCACAGGAAGAAATCTCCAGCACAACCAGGCTCAGGGAGGGGGAGCCATCTGCTGTGGTTGCACGTGGATGTCAGGACAGAAAACACTGTGGAAATGTGTAGTGGTATATTCACAAATGGAGAGTGAAAAGAGTTGAGTAAAGAAGAAACACTCAGTGCATCGTGCGAAGCCCCCAGCAGCCAATGAGTATTGCACTGTAACTAAGGCAGGATTCAGAGTATTTGATCCAGCTTTAACAAAAAAGAAACTTTTTCAAAGTTCTTCTCTTTAAATCTTAAAGGTAGAGAGGGTGTCTGGTAGGCTGGTAGGAAAGATGTCTGTGTTGTGCTGATGCAGTGATTTCTTTGAGGTCAGCGCGGCAGAGTTTAAGACAGTGTGCCAAACAGTTCCCGGGTGTTACAGCAGCAGCTACGTCTCAGCACTGTTATAATTCACTAAATGATTTAACAGCCTTCCATTGATCCACCTGGTAAACATTCATTGCTTTCAAAAAGATTTTCCACTTTGTTCAGAGATCTCTCTCTCTGTCGCTCATGCGTGTGTGTGTGTGTGTGTGTGTGTGTGTGTGTGTGTGTGTGTGTGTGTGTGTGTGTGTGTGTGTGTGTGTGTGTGTGTGTGTGTGTGTGTGTGTGTGTGTGTGTGTGTGTGTGTGTGTGTGTGTGTGTGTGTGTGTGTGTGTGTGTGTGTGTGTGTGTGTGTGTGTGTGTGTGTGTGTGTGTGTGTGTGTGTGTGTGTGTGTGTTTGAGTTAACAGGCAGGTGGGGGTGGGGTAACTGATTGGAGTCTGAGTGAACGAGTGTTGGCAGAATGTGGTTGAGACTAGGCAAAGAATGGGACAGAGAACAGACAGTGTGGTAGTAAGACGTAGAAATGAAGGATTGTCTGCTATTTCTCTCACCCATTAGCCAGACGCGACCATTGTTGCGCTCACTTCCCGCTGGCGCACTGCTGCCCTGACTGACAGCCCAACAAGCCGCCTCTGTAGGTCTGCCACATGGTGGGCTGATGCCCCGAGCCTGAAATGAAATGTGTGCCTGTGTATTCATTGATTTCTAAGGTGGTAATGTAACATTTGAGGTAATGTTCTTGTTATGTTTTACTGGTATTCTTCCCTATTTTTGCATGCATACAGCTTGTTTGTCTCTAGTAATAACTATATGTTTGTGTGCAGTACCACATGTTAAAGGCCCACAGGAACAGTGGTGAGTCGCAAGTATAATGTCTGGCACCCCATTACGAAACCCTCTTGAGCGCAACCCCATCCCCACCTCGAGAGTCGCCGCATGCACCCACTGCCTCAGCACAGCAGAGGGGAACGTGCAACGAGAGACGAGATGTGTTGAACAACTCTCACAGGCGGAGGCCATCTCATGGAATTCCAGAGCCGCAGCAGGAGGCCGAGAGGAGGCTGCTGGGGTAACAATGGCCAGGGACATCTGTCATGCGTGGCTGCACTCCCCTTTGCTTACAATAGGTCCGGGGGACCAGGCAGTGCTGTCTTTCATTTCTCTCCCCTCCTTTCCGGGGACACTTCTGTCCCTTACAATGGGCCTTTTGTCCCCTCCCCGCTTTTTGCCAACATTTAACCCCTCGAAGCTGCTCCTTTTTCGGCCCCTTCTTTCTGTCTCCGCTAGAAAACAAAACTTATTTGAAACCGCGACTATTCATTTACCTCCCTCTGCTTCTGTATGTCATTATGACTTTTTAGCTCTGTCCCTGGCAGCGTGCTCTGCATGAGTGTGTCAAAACCCTCTTTATATGCTGTGTATGTCTTTGAAAGCAAGTGGGAAATTGGCAGAAGATGGAAATGATGGTCTACAAATAGGAATGAAATGAAAGCCTCAAAATCCAGCACTCCCTTAGCACCAAATGTGAGTCTATTGTCTTCAATAAAAGATGGCAGCAGCCTCTGGCACTGCAGGCACTGTACCGGCTCTATATGCGCTGTAACCTCACTGGTGTCCCCTTCTAACTAACTTCATTGTGTTACATCCAGGTAGCCAGGACGCCAAGAGGCTGTCATCACACACTTACTGCCTGTTGATGTGACGCAAATCACTTTCCTGTGTGATATCTGATTGATTATTAAACCCGTGATGATGTTAGGGCCACAGCTCTGCACTGGCTTCAATGTAATTATACTCAAAGCTGTCTGTTTCTCAGTGTTTTCAACACTCATCAGCCTGATGTAAATTGCAAATTGATTTTTTTTTTCCCCAAGCCTCTCATTCTTAAGGACTTAAAGGGTTCTTGCTGGTCTATAATTGATTGGTCAGATTGCAATTTATTATTGCTGTCAGCAACAAGACTTTTCAAGGGGAAACTTGGCAGTCTGTTGAGTAATCTGGACTCATCACTTCTGTTGTGCCAACTTGACAAATATAAAGTCATGTCTACATTCCCAAATGCACTGAGTAGCTCCTTGGTTGTTGGTGCCAGACAGGCTGGTCTGAGTATTTCAGAAACTGCTGATCTACTGGGATTTTTCTCACACAACGTTCTCTAGGGTTTATAGAGAGCGGTCCCAAAAAGAGAAAATGTCTAGTGAGCACCAGCTCTCTGGGGAAAAATGCTTTGAGCTGATGGGAAGGCTAAAGTAAGAAAATTAGGGATTTGTTACAACTAAGTAAGCGGAAGAGCATCTCTGAATGCACAACATGCTGAACCTTGAAGAAGATGGGCTACAGCAGCAATCTCATGGACCTCAATTTCTGCTGCAATATTTGGATTATAGAGTATTTCTTTGCATTGTTGTTATGACCAGTGTACCCATCGCCTGGTGGCAGCAGCCAGCGGTACTTGATGTACTTAAACGGCCTCCACAATCACCAGATCTCAATCTCGCATCTAGCGTCTTTGGGATGTGGTGGAATGGGAGCTGTATCATGGATGTGCATGAATGTGGACCAGGATCTGTTTGGAGCACTTTAAGTCTGTGCCACAAAGAGTTAAGGCAGTTCTGACACAGACTTTAAGGTAGGAAGTTGTTGGAACAAAACTTAGTTCCTCTTTCACTAGGATTTAATTCCCAGACTAGACTAGACTCCTTCTTTCCCACCTTTTTGATTCCAGACTCGATGCACCCCAGTTGCTTTGCTTTTACGCTAAAGGTTTTGTTTTGGATTCCACCCAAGCAACATTCTTAGACAGGAAGTAGCTGATTTTTGCCCATGTTTTTCTTGTGTGTTGTTAAGTTGCTGAAGTAATGCTCTCAAATAAAGCTGCAAGACCCTGGAAGCCAAGTTTTTGGTCAGTATTTTGGTGTCTTCACAGGAATCCATTATCCCATCTTTAAATCTTTCTCCTTAAACACCTCTTGTGTGATCTTATCTTTGTGTGAGTTTTTTCTTTTTCCCCTGGATGGTGCCTGTGGAGGTCGGTGTTAGGCAATATCCTAACTGTCATTGAAACTCAGATTTCCACTGATAACCCCTTTGCTTAGTCTGAAGAACTCGTCTCTGTTTTTCAAGGCTAGATTGTTCACTGTGCATTGTTTCAGGAAGAGAGGCTGCTGCAGCACTGATTGGTGGTCTGACAGCATTCTGTAAAAGTATTGTACTGTGCATCCTTGTTACTGCTGGTCATTGATCTTCAGATATCCTTTTTCTTTTGTCACAATCAGCACTTATTTCCCACGTATAGTCAGTTGCAGAGTTGCAGATGATCAAAAACCAGGAAAATCTTGATGATCACATTATTTTATGAGCATGTTCAGGCAGTTCGGTTGGTTAGAAGTCACAAATTTCCTTAAATATTTTCAAATATTACATTTTTTCTTACTTAATTGTGGTTTTAATGCAATTATTGAGAGAGAGAGAGATTAGCCAAGCATGTGATATTGCACAGGGGTGTACTCACTTCTGTTGTTTATAACTTCCAGGGCTTGCAGTCACTTGTTTCACTTGGCCCTGCACCATAATGGAGTCACTGGCTAGCTGGACTGCTGTGTCCTGTCCTGGCAGATAATTGCTGCCAGCTGCCCATGGGTCGAGGGAACAAAGGCCTGTTTGAAAAGGTGATCCTGTTGATTGGAGAAGCTGTCCACCCTCCTTTAATAGGATATGCATCACATGAGATCTGGCATCTGTGTACAGTGCTGCCTCATTCTGGCACATGTCCCCTGGGTCCAGCACGTTTTTGTAACGCCAGACCTTGAGTTGTTTCAACCGGACAGCGAAATTAACTCTGAGAGTGAATATCAGGGAAGTCTGAGCGGGGAATAAGGTGAAGGTGGTGCAGGTCATTTCACGTAGTTGGAGCGAAAGCCTAGGGGGTGAAATTTTATTATTGTCACAATTCCTGACTTGACACATTTGCAGTCATTTTAGATTGCATTAATATTTGCCAAACCTTTTGACAGCAACTTCATGTATTTGGGACCATCTGATGTGGGTTTTCAGTTTCTGTGCATACCTTTTTTAACTATCTCTTAAAGGAGGAGGAAGGGTTTTAGAAAGCAAATATTTCATGTGAATGGCTGAGTCAGTTGTTGGAGATAACATTCTTGTCTTTTCCCTGTCAGCATAAATATTTAAGTGAACCTGTCAGCAGCGCTCCCTCACTTCCATCCTCTCTCAGAGGAAGGAGAAAAACAAGAGAAGAGGGGATAAGTCAGAAAGCGAGATAAAGGCCTCTGAATGATTGTTTTCTGTCTGCATGGTCGTGCTCTCTGGCTATAACCAGGACCACTCACATGCTGGTAGGACCTGTGTGTGTCTAACACCTCTCAGTGCTGTTTAGCTGATCGAACGGCCCTCCAGGCGTCCTGTTATGACAGCTCACTCCACCTTGTGAGACCTCATCTGGGGCGTGTTCTGACAGGGTGGCCTCTTGAAATAGCTCTGATGAGAGGAGAGCACAGATTTCTATCATTCTCCTGCTGCTCACTGTCACTCTCGCTTTTTCTTTGTTACAGTGCAAGCATGCATGTCTGCTGTTGGTTTGTCTTTTTGCACATTGTGATTTCATCAGGAAAGAAATGCTCTATTGTGGCAATAACGGCACAATAAGTTATACATAAGGATTTTTTTTTAATACATTCAGTTTTATTAGAGAGATTTGATATGAGCTGCAAATATCCTTTAACTGCTAAACAAAGGAAATAAAACGCAGAACACAATGAACGACACACAAAGTCATCCCTCTGCAGCACTAGTACTGACTGACATTGTGAAGGTGAGATAAGAAAATCAGAGCAGTAAAAATGTCCTTGACTGAGCTCTGGCCTGGCCATAGTTAACCGATCAACCAGCACCATCTGTGACAAGCAATTATCTCATATCACATCCTCGCTGACCATCTGTATTAAAACCTTCTCAAAACACCTGAGATTAACCCACCCTCTCACCGTGTTCTGCCATAATCCCGCCTGTCTACCAGTTCTCGTTTTTTCTCCTGCGTGGTTGAGCCAATAGTGTGGGCTGGTTCAGGGTCAGCCTTCACCTTGTTATATAAATTCAGCCTGCTGCTGCCAGTGGCCTGGTCTCCAATAACAACTACGGCTGTCATAAAATGTCCAATAGCTTAAATTGACTATAAGCCCTGTTAATACAGACAGAGCGATGGGGTTGGTTGTAAAAGAAGCATCACGGACCTGAAGGTCAGCAGTCGGACGCGACTCTCCATCTCTGATTTAACCAATCAGACATGTTTAATGAACCCCAGTTTTTGTTAACTGATGCCAGTTAAGATAATATGTAGAATTTTACTGTGGAGCTATCGACAGGAGTTCAAGGACTTCAGCGAGACGGTAATCAGCGGTGCTCCTGCTCTTTGACTAACTGGCTTTATCCTTGGAGTTCACAAGCTTTCAACCAGGAATGTGATCCAGTCTTCCTACTGGACTGAATACATCGTTACACCGGTCCTTTTGAATTCCATTTGCATTTCACGTCTTTTTGTATTTGGTCAAGGTAGTTTGGCAGATCCACCCTGAATATGTCAATTCAGAATTATTCAGTGGATGTGCGTCCAGCAAGACGCCCTCGACACGGAGGTGGTACAACACCTACTAGTTAGTCCAGAAGCAAACAATCTATTTTAAAAGATGGCAGGATATTGGCAAGGAAAATGACAGCTTTGCTCCTCTGCCGTGCTGCCTCCTGGGTAATGATTATTAGTTTTTGCAATTTCAGAAAAGTGTCTGAGCACTCGGTCTCAAAAATGGTTAAATTGCTTAAGGTAAAGAGTGATATGTCTGAGATGTCTTACTTTAAAATTCTTGAGTTGTTCCATGAGCACTAGAAGAAGGAAAAAATCAATTATTTTGATCTTTTCAAACACAGCTTTAGATCTAGACGTTTTGAAATGTCTTGCTAAAAAAGAGTTTAATTCTTCTCCAAGTAAAGAGAGATCAGTTCGTGTATTGCCGCTCTCTGCTTGCTGCGCCTTCATCTTAGAAAATGAACAGACCTACAGAGTGCAGAGGGCTACATAGACAGCTTGCACACTTGTGATGATGTCAAAATGAAATGCTGCTGACAAAGAGCAGAGCTGCCATGGCTCATTGAAAATCGGCTGTGAATAGGGAGATGGAATTCAGTCCGGTCTCATACACATGGCTTGATTGTGTAAAATGTTTTCACTCACTGCTGGACAATGCTCAAGGCTATCCTCTTTATGTACACTGCCCTTGTGTTCTGAGCTGCAGCCTGTGAAAGCTGCATCGATTTAAGCTTGCTGTATAATACAGGCTCATATGGGAATGGTGTCAACGTACTCCTTTCATCCCTCCGCAAGCAGAATTTGCTATCCCATATTATTTCATTGTGGCTAGAAGGCCAACAAAACGGTGTTGAATTTGGGCTAGACTCCCTGTACCTCCCCTGTGCATGTTCTTTTCTCTTTGGTGGGGCCATTAAGCTATCAAAGATGTGGCCTGTAAAGAAATGAAACATTGTCCAGAGAGAGGGAGAATTCTTCTGAGCTGGGGGAGGATGGGCAGAGAGGTGTGTGTGTGTGTTGGGGGGATTAGAGAGAAGGTTTTTAGGTGGAGGAGAGGGGAGCCGATGATGATGGACAGACATGGGGGAGACCACCCCCCCACACCTCAGTATCAAAGCAGCAGGAATGTAGAGCGGGCTGGTAGGACCTGGAACGCTCTCCTAAACCTCAGATCTGATGTGATGTGTGAAGTGGAGGGGTGAGTTGGAGCTTAGCGCTGCATACAGCAGCCGAGATACTGAGCAGGGACCTACACATACAGCTGCTTACCAGACCTGCTTGTTAAACCAGTGTTTAAATGTTACTTTAGGAGTACAGTAATCAGTGTTTTGCTATGTTGATGTTTTTGTTGCATGAGCATATGATGCACTTTGAGTGTCGTCTCTTGTGTGCTTTCGCAAAGCACAGAATCCCTCCGAACGTCAATAAATCTTTTAACCCCTTGGTGCCTCTTACAAAATTCAGATCCCATATCTATTTGGCCAGAAAAGGCAACCTATAGTCAATAAAATAACAAACTGCCATTTGCCCAAATGAACATTTCCATAGAGGCACCTCACAATTTCCAATTTCGTGATCAACACGTTACTAAGACTCCAACTGTAAGAGGAAGCATGAGGTCACTGAGAACCTGATCATGTAAACATTTATATGGTAACTTTAGCTTAGTGAATATGATAAAATCACATGTTTAGTTTAAGCACATTGCAGTGATGTAGCTCTACATAATTTGTTTGGGGATTATCAAAGTATTCTGATTATGGTTTTCTTTTTAATCCAGAATTGTAATGCCTGATTATATATAATAAGGGGCCTGGGAGTTGTGGATGCTGCTTGTGACTGAGAAGTTGCACAGTAATTTAAAAGAGGGAAAATCATAATGTGCATGAAATGGTAAACAGTCTTACAAGCTGTAACAGCTTATTTTTGCAACTTTTAAAATGTTTCTCAGACTTCAGATTGGGATCTAATATAAGGCCAAGATATTTGAGCTTTGAAGCCTGTTTTACTCTTAAATTTAGCTTTTGGGCTTCTTTTACAGAATGAGGACTGGGGGAAAAGCAAACTGGCACTTTCTTTTACTTGATGTTTATCGTAAGAGAAGAATTTTCAAGCCATGCTGCCACACACTGTAACTGATTGGGAATTGGGAAGAAAAGGAGAACCCCCTCACCACCACCACCACCACCACCACCACCACCTGATGCATACATCACGGCATAATCAGCAGCATACATATGAAAATCTGCTCAAGAGCATGACTGTGGCATTTATTCATTTATATATAAATTAAAAAGGAGTGGGCTGAGACAGATCCCTGTGGAATACCTGTTTTAGAGGTTGGAAAAGCTGTTTTTTCATTATTAATGAAGGCACAGTGTTTCTGATTAGAAAAGGTTTGAACCATTATAAGATTTTATCAGAAAATTAAAGCTTCAGAAGTTGAAGGATAAAAATGTTGTGATTTAATTTATGAAATTAAATCACCAAGTCCGGAAGGCTAAGCCGACTACTGATGAGCTTTTCTTTTTTCTTTTTTCTTTTTTTTTTTCCTCCATCACTTTGGAAAATATAGGTAGAATGCTAATTGACCTAAATTGCCTGCCTGATCAGCTGTGCCTCACTTTAAAACTGGAATCGCCTGTGCTTGATTCTGTTTATTGGGAATGTAGTGAGGAGTCAGAGCTTTCCTGTTTAATTGACTGGGACAACTCTCCATCCTTGCATGGGGTCACGAGCTGGCTGGAGACCATTTTGCTTTTCACTAATAGACAAAGCTCAGCTCTTCCTGTGCTCAGTCACAACCAGAGAGATGCACATGGAGTGTATCTCCGTGGATACGCTCATATCCCTGTGCGCTCATGGACAGAGACAGACAGGGAAGGTAGTACAGCGCTGTCTGTGTTTATCTATTACAGAGATGCCCGAAGCTTTTACAGCATCGGTCCAATTATGGCTATACATCCGCTTCTGCTTAAGTCCATTTGCTTTTACTTAATGCCCAAACAATTCCCTGATGCTTTGTTCTTTACTCTAAATACAAATCGCTCTATCCCTCTTTTTCTCTCTCCAGGCTGAATGGCTCCTTGCCCTTTTTCTCCACTTCCCACTGAACATGTAAGCTGCTTCCCACCACTGGCTGTGGGGTCATTAGACCACAGGAAATGTTGTTTTTATTTATTTTTTTTCAATCTTTTTCTTTTATTTTATCTTTGCCTGGAACAAAGGGAAAACATTCAATAGTTATTGATTTGGAGACATCTAACTTTTACTGGAGATCCCATTTAATCGCAAAAGCTGATTTATAGTAGGCCCTCTGACAATCCCATTAAATTGCTGTCTAGCTAATCAAGTCAATTCTTTCTCCTCGAGGACTAATCTTTTATAGGGACAGCAGAACAAATCCTGTCGGTAACAGGATTGGGAGGAAACTGGAAGGTTTCAGTGCTGCCTCACCTTACCGTAAATATGAGGCGGGGAGTCACAAGAGATGAGGAAAATTCATGTTTGTTACTATACGTTTAGCCAGCTAAAATATTTGGCTTCGCTGGTTAAAGAAATGCATTGGTGACTTTTTGTTTTTTTTGGGGGGGGGGGGTGTTAAAGTGTTACCACTTTCCATCACTAGCTTTAAAAAATATTTTACTTTTTTAATAATTGAAATTTGAAATGAATTATAGATAAAATGGAACAAGGCAGTCCAGTCCAGTACACTCTGTCTACTTCATATAAGTCACATTTTGCAATCCAATGTGGTGCCATTATGTTGAAAGCAGTTTGCAAACACTGTACACCCTTGTCATCTTCATTTTATACTTTAACCAAATTTCAGCTGTCAGGTCGAGTTTGCCTCTGTGGTGGATTAACTGTTTGGGGGGGCGGGGCTTATAAACCTGCACGTGTCCTTTTTTGGTGTGCAGCTTCAGATTTGACTGAGGTGATGGCAGACCCCGAAGCCCTTAGTCTCATAATGAAATTGTTGTAGTAAATCTGTTTTCTGCCTGCTTGTCGTGGTGCTAGCACTTCTTTATGAGTCACTGACCCACTGGGATTCAGCTCATCTACTAAATGAGGTGAAAACCCAAAAGAAATCATGGAAACCTGGAGACGCATGGCTGAATTTTATGATGTGCTGATAAAATTTCACTAGCTCTTGTCTCATAACATCAGGAAAGTTACAACTGAAGATGTTATTGCTTCATGTGCTCCCACTTCGTTTCGAGACGTCAAACCCGTCTTCATTCTTTTTACGTAATTAAATATTTACTTGTCTAAACTTGTCTAAACATCACACACATTGCTTTCCTTATGTGGACCGACCCACCCCCCACCCCACCCCAACCCCAGCATCATTTCCTTGTCATTCTTTTTGTGAAAGAAAATGTCACTTCTAACATTTCCATTAGAGCAAAAATGATGTTATTCCAAATTGTATGTGGTGGAGAGCTGTAATTGCTTGCTGTCGCATTACCTTTAGGAATTCAATACTGTCAATAGAATGCAGTTCTATGTCATTTACTGTTAGTTGAGTGTGCTGCTTTTTGAATGTCATTTGCAGTAAAACTCTAAGTGGGCTGCAGGGTATCTACCTACAGTGTTTTCCTTCAGTATGATACATTTCTGTGTATTCCACACTTATTTATATACCCACAAAAACTAGTCTAATCATTAATTTGATTTAGGACAGTGTTGCTCTTCTACACCAATGAATATAGGATATAGTTCTGTAAGCTTAAAAGTATATTGTAATGGAAGACCGTATAATATTATCGTTGTTGTTGTTATTATTGTAACCTGAGTAGATCCAGGCCTGACAGGACTCACACAGGACAGAATGTCTCCTTTGCAGCCAGAAGTCCAGCTCAGCACCTCTGGACCTCAGTGGAGCGACCATTGATTTGATCTCCTTGCTCATTCCTCGATTGACACAGATACACTGTGTCACGGCTCCTTGGCGGGATAAATCTAAGTCTGTCTAAACAGGCCCACTGTCAGCAGACATTTTAACTTTGTTTTTTTTTTTTCTTTCTTTCTTTTTTCCCCCCCTCTTTGGTGTTTATGGAGATTTTCAGCTCATAGTTCAATAGCAGCCTTGCTTTGCTTTGGATGGTGATTGCTTTTCTCCCTGCTCATTTGCATACCAAGAGTGGGTTCCCACTGAAAAGATCAAGGTAATCTATGTGTGGCCGGCGCTGGGCTGCTGCCAGGAAGACCCTGTCGATTCCATTAAAGGTGGGACCAGATGTTTGTCATTACCTTTATTGATAACCACGGGGTCAATACTGTGATTTATTCTGCTGGGATAGGGCTAAGCTTTAGTCACAAGTTTCACCACAGCCTGATCAATAGTACACAATGGACAAGTACAACATGCCCACACGTGAACTGAGAGCCTCAGCAAAGCTATAAATCTGTCACAAAGTTTTGTGCTTAGGTGCACATAGCAACCACATAGAAACCGTAAAAATAGCTGGGTGTTTTTGTTTCTTTTTTAGTGTATTTATTTCTACCCGAAAGCCCCTGTGGATGTGTGTCACTTATTTTTCTTTCTATTGGTCCTCTTCACTGGGTGCTCTCTCAGTGTTGTCTCTCTTCAAAACAAAACTCAACAAATTGCACCGTGGTTATTGTTTTAGTTTTCTACTTATTAATCATAAAGCAGCATTTATTTATGTTTTTAATGCGAGACTTAACCCATTTAAAGAAATCTGACAAGTATTTTCAGATTAAACATTAAATTTCACTGTTGCTCATGAAGTGTAGTGGTGAAGTCAGTGCAGCTGTTTGTTTAAGGCATTGTGACCAGAGCTGGACATTCCTCTGGTGGTTGTGGTCTGTAGGAGGAGGGCACTGTCTGTACCCTCTGAATAGACGCTGAGTCGCCGAACTGGACCAAAATGTAATTACCTCTAGCTCACAATGTCACACTGCAGACCAGAGCCTGACAGCAGCCTCAAAATGAAACACGCTGGGATTGAATTAACCTCCAGCTGTGTGTGTGTGTGCGTGCGTGTGTGTGTGTGTGATTTGAACTGTTCGTACACCTTTTTTCATGAGTGCGATTCTGAGATTTTTCCGGGAACTTACACTGTCACACTATTATATAGCACAGAATCTGTTTTCTAAAATGCTTGGGCAAGCAGTGCTGTTTTGTGGCGTTCTGTGACTTTTGGCCCAGCCAGCCAACTATAGAAATCAGCCACTGAATAGTGAAATGCAGTGCTCTGGGGGAAAAGAAGAAAAAACTGAGCACACATACAAATGGTCTCTCTGGCTGAGCTTTTTAGATGCATTGATATGATAAGCCAATAGATTTGGAGCTATTAGAGTCAGTCTCTCTCTGTCAGTGACAGTAATTTGCTGCTCTCAGTATAAACCTTTTTGTCACAGCCTTTAACATCAAACTGATTTTATCCCGAGATTTATTGAGATTGATTCATATTTTCATCATGTAATTTGTTCTCTGAATGTGTATTGTATGGGCTGGCTGGAATAGAATAACGTAATGTGATGGGGACTTAAATGAGCCATTAATCTGGCAGACCCAAGGGTGAAATGCAAATTGCATGAAGTATACAGCACATCACACATTTAATGAAATATTCAAGTTGAAAATCCTCACTGAGATTGATGTGATACATGAGCAAATTCATCTACTGTTTGAGGGCTTATCTTAAATCACTTACTCATCCTTCTTGTGTCATATTTGTGACTCAGTATTGTGTATGGCGCTGCCTGGTGTCAATGGGGATCTCCTCCCATATTTGAGCATCAGTCTGTGGTGGTGGTTGGTGGCATCAGATCAGCTGATACATAATTTTTCAGAGGTTCTCCATTGAATTCAGCTTTGGAGAATGTGAGGATGAGTCAGTGGTGTCAATGCCTTCATCAACCAGAAACTGCCTACACACTCTGGCTACATGATGCCGTGCATTGTCCTGCACTGGGATGCACCCAGCATACAACAGACTAACACACGAGTCTGTGTGTGACACTTTAACCATATGCCTTCCTAGGCCATCGCTGGCCCACTGCAAAATTGGACATGCTGGATGATGACAACTTTCGCAGTGGCATGTCCTGACTCCTTGATGTCTGTCGTATGCGCTCAGTGTGAAGCTGTTGTCAATGAAGAGATCTGCAAGTTCTGGTGTTCTCTGGTGAATGCTAGTCAGTCTGCATGGTGCTGGGCTGTGAGCACAAATTTGCACCAAAGCAGGTGAAGTGGATTCACAATCGCTTGTTTCCTAACTGGACAGATTATCCCTGGAGTCGTTGTTACGCTACAGTGATCAAATATTGCCTTAATTTTTTGAAAATTGTATTTATTTCATTCTTTAAATAGTACAGAGTAAACTTAAACAGTACTACAAAAGTTTAATAATATGTACAGTAAATACAGGGAACAACTTATTTGTCCCCCCCCCCCCAGCATGTTCAATCAAAAGCACTTTATTCATCACGCACAATGTCAGAGGAAAACTCGGGCTTTAAAAGGAGACACCAGGTGCTCTAAGATTAGAAATCAGGAATGGAGATAACGTTGTGCAGGAAGGGGGAAACAAAGTGATGATTTACAGTTTATCTGTGGAAGACACTGGGTATTATAAATGATCCAGTGAGACCAGAGAGAGGTCTGAGCCAGCGTGCTGTCAGGGCTTCCTGGCTGTATAATTGAAAATCATTCAGACAGCTGTACGTTTTAACCTTGGACCATGTCTTGGTCACTAACTGATGGGTTGGGATGCACAGCAGTTGAAGTCTGAGGAGTAGATGGGTATACGTTGAACAGGTGTGTGTCTTCATGGATGTGCTGTTTGAATAAAGCTTTATCGAACACCATTAAAAAAAGTCCTTTTGTAGAAGTGCTTCAGTATCTCTTGACATTGATTTTTTTTTTTTTTTTTTTTTTTCCATTATAACTCTGCACAACACATTATCGAGCAGGCTGAATCATTTCTATATGTGGGCCGATTACATTTCAATGCAGTCTTAACCAGCCTCCACCAACGTACTGTCAGATGTAACAAACCAGTTTCTGAAGGAGCTTATAATCTTTGGGAGTGATACAAACCAACAAAGCCATGAGTGAACTCCAGGAAGTAATGGATACCCCTGGCCTGTCTTAGCAGAAGCCTGTCTCCTTCCTCCATGCAGAGGGCTGGAGCAGTGTAGTCGTCTCTTCCCTCATGGAACCAGATGCATTATTGATGGATGGCCGATTGGGAACTCAATTACACAGAGATTACTGGGCTGGCAGACACTGGGACACCACTACCCTGTCAGAACTATTGAATTAGAGCACAGGAGAGGAGGGAAAGTGTCCTTCAGAGATGCTGCTTTTTTTTCTCTCTCTTTCTTGGTATGGCAGATGGCCACATCCTAGTTCATACTCTGACAGTTGACCTTCACAACAACTGTAGCTTTGGCTGCGCAGCTAGCCGGCTGGGTAGCGCTGTGGTGAGCAGTAGTGCGAAGCTTATTTCACACTAACCTGGATCTGGACGCCGTGGTGTGGTAGTACCTGTCGCGGCTGTGATTTGTAGCGCACACACGCGTTTGTGCATTCCTCAGTGTAATTTGATGTATCAAGTGACAGCTGCTCTTCCTTTAACACCGAAGCAGACGCAATGATGAGAGAGGCTCAGAATGCGAATGTATGTGCATAAATATTGGCATTTCACCAAATCTCATTCATATAACATGGCCTACCTGAATGAGAATCGTGCCTTGCAGGGTCGTATGCTATTACAAGTTTAATGTGAAATCTGGATGGCAGAAGATGAGAGTGGTGGAGGGGGGGAGGCTCGGCATCTGAAATGGAAGCATTCATCTTCCTTTTCTGTTGGTCAGCAAATGTGTTCAAAGGAAAGGAAAAAAGCAAGGTGAGGAAAGCTGATCTCAAAGAAGAGAAATCATTTCATAGCAGAACACACAGTGAAGCATATTCCACCCCTTGGCCTGGTGCAAGCTGCCTATCCTAAGCTTCTGGTTATTTTATTCATCAGTGAAAGTATGAACGTCTGTGGATTTACACTTCTGCTCTTGGTGGTTTTTGTTAAAGGAATCTTGATACATTTTAAACAGCCATTTACACTTACTTCATCCTGTATCTTTGGAAAACACATGGACGAGGTGTTTTTTTTTTTTTTTTTTTTTTTTTTTTTTTTTTCCCATTTCTCAAGTGTCTTCTTCTGTTGTTGGTATGTCAGTGTGTCAGTGAAGAGAGCTACTCTTGAAAGAGAGCATTGTTCAGGTTTGCGTTGTCAATGGAGACGAGGCCATAGCCAGGATTAGGTGGACAACAGGCAGCTTTCACCGGGCTCTTGCTTTATCCAGGTCTTTTTCCAACAGGCTGGGCAGTTTAGAAAAGACACCCCGGTGAGCCATGCCCCGCTCTGTTGCCCCTGTTTCCCTGAACACTGGGCACGGGTTAGCCCCTGGAGAAAAGGTTTAATAAGGAGTGGAGAATAGCCATTAGCTCCCTACCAGCCTCTGTTGATGGAGGAGAAAATAGAGGGACCAACAGACCAACATGAACTATTGGAGCCTGTGACAATCACATCACAGAGGAAACTAATTCCCTTTTCCTGAGGGTGAAGCCTGTCCACCAGCTCAGAGCAGAAAACACTGCCACAGTCATTACAAAATTTAATTACCTAGAGTTTGGAAAACTAGAGTGGTTATGTCTGATGTATTAGTACCAAAATTATCCCAGCAACTAACTTCAGCTGTGCGATGAGATGCCGGGTCAGGATATTGTCTGAAAGTAGTCAACAGCAAACAAACTACTAGTGGGTGTAGAACACTAATCGGTCACTTGTTTGCAACAGTGTTTTTATCCTTTTAGTTAATTAGTGGCCTAATTCACAGTTCAGATCAGTCCTTATTGGGGGGCTGCTGTGCTCATAGCCAGAGCTCTATGCATGCCTGACATCACCATATTAAGGATATTCCCTCTTGTTGACATAGAGATCCAAGAGGGGGAAAAACTTTTGGAAATGGATCATTTAGAACAGTCTGAAGCCTGAGTATTTGGCTCACGCAGCTTAAATGTACATAAACAGACCTCATTATTTGAAAATTTGGACAGGTTTAAGCTGGGTCTCAGTGTATATTGACAGTAAATCAGGAAAAGCGTAATAGGTTGACTTGATGTAATTTACATTCTCTCAGCCATGTTCATCGGCCAATATCTAAAGAAGTTCTGTGTGTGTGTGTGTGTGTGTGTGTGTGTGTGTGTGTGTGTGTGTGTGTGTGTGTGTGTGTGTGTGTGTGTGTGTGTGTGTGTGTGTGTGTGTGTGTGTGTGTGTGTGTGTGTGTGTGTGTGTGTGTGTGTGTGTGTGTGTGTGTGTGTGTGTGTGTGTGTGTGTGTGTGTGTGTGTGTGTGTGTGTGTGTGTGTGTGTGTGTGTGTGTGTGTGTGTGTGTGTGTGTGTGTGTCTCCTGATTTGCCTTGTCTCGTGTCTTTGTGTATTCACCGCACCCCGTTCTTTATTTCACTTCATATACATATGCAAGCAAAGATCCTCTTTCTTACCATCTTATTTGTAAAACACATTGCCTGTATTTTCTCGCTGTGATGTCATGCTGGATACAATCACACTGTTAAGGTTGCAAGCAGATGGCAAACATTGATTTTTCTCATACCTGCACTGCATTTATGAAATGGCCTCTCAAAGTAAAATCAATTTCAGTCGATGTTCTCAAAGTCTTTTCTGTCACAAACAAATTTATCAAAACCTGCTGGTACGGCTGAGTCATTAAGTGAGATTTTATCCAAACATAGCTGTACCACGCTAGTTGCCAGGTAGAGATGATTTGATCAGCGTTCTCTGAATCATTTTTGTAGAAAGAAGCTCAGAGTTTGTCTCGGTTAACTCTGTAACGTTCGATCATGTGATCGTGACTCAGCTGGTAGAAACAAACTTATACAAGTAGCTGAGTAGGCTGAATATGCACATTGTGAGTCATTGTCCAGCCATTTGCCAAAAGACTGAAATTATTGGAAGAAATTTGAAATAATGAATGCATTCATGCAATTTAAACCTGACCTATTCACAGTGAATAAATGCATGCCATTATTTAAGGAAATCATCTTCATTAAGTAAGCATTTTTGCAAATTAATGTCAGTGACTTGTAGCATCAAGTTACAATCTGCCTCAGTAAGCACAGTTATCATTACTGATGAAGCTGCCCTCATTTGTAGGACAAAGGCGTGCCGTGCCTCTTGTATATGTAATTAGGTGTGTTAGTGAATTTTTTTTTTTCTTTTTATTTAAAGCACGCCTCAGATTCAAATGATGGAAATTACTACATATCACAGGAGTGCACGCATACACATGATGGGTGGAGTTGGAGCTTCACTGTGTAGGTGCTGAGATTCAATCACATGCAGTTTCCTTCCATATAACCATATTTGCTGCCTCCTCACACCTTTTAATTCCCATCTTCCAAATTTGTATTTTTCTTGTCAGTTGCTATCACGCAGCAACTGTGTTTGATCTATCGATTAACAGTCAGAAATAACCGGAAAATTGAAAAAGTACATTTGTTGACACGGACTCGTTACATTTACTTTCCACTAAACAATGAGGTTCATGGTTGTGTGGAAAGTAAATGTAACAAGTCCATGTCAACGACGCCCAAAGGCTCATTCTGAGCCAGGAAAAACACTTTTATTGACGGTAACTGGAGCTGGGTCCTGCAGCCAGCGGATTCTCTCGTTGTATTTAATTTCAGCTCAGAGCTCTATTTTCTATATATTTTGTCTACTTGGAGTCCTCTGTCCTCCTTCATCACAATAACCAACCTAAACGGCACATATCTGAACCTGAAACCAATTTAAAATCTAAATTCAACTCCCTGACCTCCATATGTCCAGAGCTCTGTTTCCATGCCATCAGACTGCATGCCTGCATGGTGTGGAAAGTTCAGGTTCCCAGTGTCACATGACCCTATCCAGATTAACAACATGCATGAATGTGACTACAGACCCTTTGACACTACAGGTTTACGCCGATCACAGAGAAAGTCACAGGATGTATTTAGAGACGGTCAAGTTGTGTGATTTTTATTTTAAAAAATAAATGTTTAAAGACATTGTTCACTGCCTTCTTTGTAGTTATCTTGTAAGGTGTACAGAGTCGTACATGTGTTCTTTTATAGGCTTCAAATACAGAATCAAAGGACTTTAGTTTGTGTTTGAGGCTTTGCAGATGCTGTGCTCTCACTTGAAGAGACATTGAATACAATTTTACCAAATTCTAAAGCTTTAACCATCTACTATATCCTTATGCTTTTCAAAGGCTCTTCCACGACTGAATTGCGAAGCTATTCATCGACCTGTGAAGTGCGTGAGTGTCTTATCACTTCGGAGCGGTAAATCTGATGTGTCTGTTAAGTTTTGTGAATGACCTCTGCGGTGTGGGGTGTGTGTATGTGCTGTGTCAGTATCTGAAAGCGCTGTCGGTGTGTGCAGCAATGCCACAGGGTTTAACCCCGCTGCATTGATCCCTGGGTTGCTCAGGGCTGTTGCCTAATTCTCCAATTTTCAGCTGTTAGAGATAGAATTGGAATAATAAACAGCTGAACCTCCCACTAATAATCCCACTGACTCACCCCCACACCCCCGTCTTCAGGACAACTGGGGTCGGGGTAGAGTTTCTCTGTCCACCCTAATCTCAGCCAAAGCCTCAGCACTCGCTCCTCTGCCCTAATGAAATGATATTGGCCAGCTTTGTAAGCCTGGAAGTGATTATCGCTACACAAACGCATGCACATTTGGATGATTTGTAGATACTTAAAGCGCCTGCATTTGTCATACACACTCCTCAGCATATGTATGTACGTTTGCAAAGTATCTGGAAAAACTCTTGGTTTCCTCAAACAAACAAGCCTCTCTCAGCTTTACAATTCTGCCACAGGAAGGAGAATACAGGAGATGATGATGATGATGATGATGATGATAATAATAAATGCTTTAAAATAGACACTGCTTTGTTTTGCAGCTCCTCAGTTCATTCTGTGTCTGAAAAAAAGCAGGTTTGGTTCTTTTTAAGGCTATAAGGCCACCAGCCCTTTAAGTCAGCTTTCTTTTGATTGGCTCCCCCTTGCAAACAGATGCCTCAGAGGGTAGGTGGGTGGGGTTTTTGTGCTATGTTAGAGATATTCTGGCTCTAATGACAATGACATCATGCAGAAAACTGTTCATAAAAGTCTGAAGCTTAAACTTTTGGCTCACAGGGGATTTTTGAAATGTTTTCACACCCACCTGAGCCACGCTCCTCTTTAGCTTTTACTTCAGTGCTTGTTTGCAGTGTTAGTAATGTCATTTATAGATTCTGTATTAACGCTAGTGGGAAAGTAATTGCCAACATTTCAGATTTTCTGAATACCTCAGCGCATTGAAAAATTAATATTGGTGTGATCTTCATGCGGGTCAGTGTAGGTAGGTCTTTGAAATGGTGAAGAACTATGAATGAGACTTTGGTTAAAGGTCTGACTTCAGCTTTGTCTGAAGTTTGCTGAATTTTCTCAATAACAGCTGAAAAACACGTTTTAGGAAACAAGTTGAGTGGTGTCATTCTTAAAGAGGTTATTCAACAGTACTTACTAACATGTTGAAGCTGCCTGTCATGTTTGGGTCAGGAATAGCCAGAAAAAGAAAGATATCACTGGTAACTGTCTCTGATATTAACACCAGCATAGATTTTGTTTTTGTTTTTTTGTTTTTTTACATTGTTTAATTATATTTTTGGACTGTGGTGGGTAATGTAAGGTGAGTGGCTGAATGTACCCACTCCACATAATTCCTTGATCATGTCCGCTTTGAGGCGTTGTCTCACCATGTCTCACCTGCAGAATGCTCACAGTGAAACTGCAACTTTGACTGACTTTGTGTCAAGTGCTGATTTCTGTCCATGCAGCTGATAAATGTGACATGTTGCTTAGCTAATCACCCTGCGGGGCTGCTCTGCATGCAGATTTTCATTTAACCAAATTAAATATAAGCCTGATTCAACGGTTTGGCTCAATGTGAAAAGGCTGACCTGCTCCCACAGTTCATCATCGGGGTGAACAACCTGCTGAATGGAGGTGTTGAGCTGGCGTATGAGGTCAAACACTAGCGTGTTGACCTGTACCCTTTGTCCATTCAGGAGTAATTTCATCCGCCACGGCTCTTTTGTCTACCTCTCATATCTTTCCATTAACCTTCAACCACCGGGCTTCGATGAGTCCTCAGAGCCCCGACAGTAACCCATGTTCTTTACTGTCTCCTGTGCAGAAAGTTTTCAGAGAAATGTGGAGAGCCAACACTGTCACAGGTGTGTTGTCGTGTATCAACGCATGTTTGTGGCAGAGGCACCTGCCAAACTCTGCTGTGACAGGGGAAGTGGTCTGTGCAGATAATGTCTGCTCTGTTTCATTGTTACCGTTTCAGTTTTTTGGCTTGCTTCAAGTCCTGGGGCCCTGAAGTCTTTGTGCTGCGGTAGTGCTGGACTCAGCATGCTGCCTGTGTCCACACACTGCTGCCTCAGCACTAATAAGGCAATAGTATGATAGAGGGAGCGCCAGTTGTCTGCTTTCAACGTCCCTACTCAACCGTACCCTTACCTAATGCCCTCCCCCACAAAGACACCATTACCAAATCTTTTAAGGATCCCATATTAGGGAAAAAATCAAGAAGTCTAATTGTGGTTCTGAACTGGGTCTCCCTGGGTGTGGTAAGTTTTGTAACCCCTCTAATGAGTTGCTGTGTTTCCTCCTATGGGTTTATTGCACTGCATTCCAATTTAAGTCATGTCACTGACCACCGGAGCATCTCCTAAAAAAGCTCAAACCACATGGTTCAAATGAGGCCAGTACGGTTTTAACACCGTACACAATAAAACGACTCTGAGGCCCTGACAACGTGATGATTTTAATAGAAGGCGGCCTAACAAGGAACACGGCAACACAAATGACCAGATGGGCTGAGGGGAAAATATGTCAACGTTAACCAAAATATTTGTCTGTAAAAGTTAATATTGGAGAGGTTTTTTTTTTTTTTTCTTTAATGTTTTTATTAACAATGATGGATTTATTGATATGTGGGATTTCTCATTTCTTTTTGTCTAAACTTTAAATATTAAACTCAGGGAGCAAATTGTAACATCAGAATAATGTTTTTTATCAACTGCAATTATTCACCAGTGATAGACGGTTATATCACTTGACAACATAATGAGCTATAATAGCATCAGTACAGTATAAATTATTACAGCCACCCTCCTCTGGGCAAACACTTTCACTAATGCTGTCATATGATAAAGTCCATGCACGCCTAACGTGATCACAGCGTCCCTCTCTATTTTCAGCCTGCCCACCGACTGTGTCTGCTAATTTCTATATGAATATTTGTGGTGCGTGCTGTGTGTGAGAGAGTGGCGTGCTGTAACATGTGTAGTGCTGAAGCTTGAGTGGAGTAGTGGCTCCATGTAACAAGAGGAGATGACTGGGCCATGTGGCCCTCAGTGTGGTGCTAAAAACAGCCCAGCAGCTCTGTGTGTGTGTGTCTGTGTGTGTGTGTGTGTGTGTGTGTGTGTGTGTGTGAGAGAGAGAGAGATGAGTAAATGAAACACCACCTGAAACCGAAACATTGGAGTAACAAACAACTAATCAAACATGCATCAGAAATCTTAAAACGGTCATTATTGTCACACCAGTCCTTTTCTTGGCCCTGTTTCATCTTCTGTTCTGTTAACGGTCAGAAATCTGGGCATTGATTTTGATCAGTTCACCTTTGATAACAATGCTCGTTGTCTTATACATCTGTCTTATAATGCTTTTATCATCTTGTTCTGAAATGGGAATTATCATTATTTATTTTTGACATGGCTCGATTATAACTTTTTGTTGTTCCTTGATTGCTTAAAAACTGTCCAGAATGCTGCTGTGAGGCTTTTCACCCGGCCCTCTAAAAGACTCCATGTGACACCACTTCTGTCCTGTTTTCATTGGCTCTCTGTGATATTTTGTATTCAGTTTAAGATTTTGGTGATGTCTTTCAGAGCTCTTCATGGTGTGACAGGTCTACTATGCATTTGAGGTAAGCTGATCAGTGTTTGTTGGAGGTACCTTGGTCCAGGATAAGGACAAAAGTGGACTGTGCTTTTGAGGTTGTGGTTGTGGCTTAAGACCAACCTGTGCAAGTTTACTTACTTAGTAGCTCCCTTGATGCTACTTATAAGCAGTCCATCTGGTTCTGCTACAAGTGACTGGAATATTCACTTAGCCACAACATTAAAACCATCTGCCTACTTTTACACAGGTTTCACTACATTGGGGTGTACACAAAAGACCTCTGCGGTTTACTCTGGTGTCTGGAACCAGGACAATGGCAACAGATTTTTGGGTCCTGTGCCAAGTAGGACTTCTGTGTATTGGGCCACTTCTGGTGCATCCTGCCCCCAGATGCTGGGCTGAGTTGGGAGTTAGGAGGCTGAGCTACTCTTTTTTTTGTGTTTCTTGACGTTTTTGTGTTGACCTTTGCCGTCTTTATTGTAGTGGATTATGCTTTTTACAACTTCCCCTTAGAGGCGGTCCCACTGCAATAATGTTTGATTACAAAAAAGATGACGTGACTGAGTTTCTAAATGGTTTATCATTTCTGCTCATAAGTAGAATGTGCTTTTTGAAATCAGCATTAGTGGAACATATTTTTAATGTCTACCATGACATTAATCCCACCTGCCTTATCATCATCAAAGCAGACCTGACCTATTGTGGCACGTCCAGTGGGTTGCATGGTTGGCGGACTGGAATCTGGGAGGGGTCTGATGAAGGGTTTAGGCATTGGGTTCTTTATCAGGATCCTTAGATCTGTAAATTGTCTGGTTAGTATGTGTCAAAGGGTAGGATGTAACTTTTTCCAGCAGAACACTGAATTGTTATGGTCCAATGTTTTTTGGAGAGAAGTAATATTGCACTTAATGTTATTTCTCAGTAGTCTTTGTTAATCAGACATTTCAATTGTTATAAAGGGACAATTAAGACTATGTAGTTCACTATTCAAATGTTTAAAAGGTTTAAAAATTAGTGGTGAATATAAGACTGAAGTATGATTATCGCTGTATATATAAAATATTAGTTTTTGTTAATTGTTTGTTTTCATTTATTTAGTCTTTGTTTTGTTTAAATCTATTAATTAAAAGGGTTAAAAAAAACATTTAGGAAATTCTCTGTAAAAAGTTCAGCTCTAATCTTCAGCCTACACCTTTATAGTTAGTAATGCCTTCTTTCTATTTGATTCAGTTCTTTAACTTTTTAAGCCTTTAAACCAATTTATATAATATAATATAATTGAGGAAGAAAAAAAAACAAACAAAAACAAGAAAACCGCACGTCTTTTGATATGCATATAAAAAATGTATTGGGCCACCTGTCATAAAAAACACATTTTAGAAATCTTAAGAAAACTTGTTTAAACTACAAATCACTTTGTTTATTAGGCAAATAACAAACTGAATTTATGTTTTCATACTCAAATTTTTAGCTAGCTAAACTACAGTAATGCAATATATGCAATACATTTAAATTGGTATCTTATTCAAAAAACTGTGCTTTACTGTGTTTTTTTTTTTTTGTTTTTTTTTTGTTTTAAACAGTGAATCTGAAAATTCATGCTAACAACAGTAACTATATTTACCATTTAAAATTCCCTTTTGATTATAGAGCTTGTATGTACTGGTGGATTAACAATTACCGAAACATTAAAAATGAGTCTGGTAATTTACCAGTTCTGTTAATTTAGTGCAGCTGTGGCACAAACCTTAAAATCGGTGGCGATCTAATAAATTTGTTCATTTGTTCTTCCTTCTGGCTCACAAATGCTAAACCTCCATTTAAGATGCACATCTATCAATCAACCATTTAGCCTGCATTTATAAATTAAAGACCTTTAAGCAATGCAAACATAAAAGAAATAAACTACAACAATACAGAGAAAAGAAGTGCAGGAGATGTGTAGAGATCCGCTTATTGCTTTTATTGCTTGTATCGGTGGCGACCATTGCTCGATAGATGTTTCCAGCTGTAGTCTTGCATTGGATTTATTATGGACAAATTAATCTGTTACACTAAGGTCAAAGTTTATTGAGCTATTTCTGTTTCTGGCTCTACTCATCTGAACATTTGTTCACGCGGTCACCTTATCTGTGGCGATGTGCTGAATGGTGAAGTATGGTGTGATGGTCATGCATCAGGGCTTTGTGGAGACAAGTCTTCTGGGATGTGGGTGTATGGCTAATGTAGCCGTTGATCAGTAAATACCTCCAAGCTGGCTGCTTGCTGAACCACATTGTCTTCCTCGTGTTACATACAAGATGTTGTGTGGGTGTGGCAGCTTAGGAATTTTTGGAAGGCATGTTGTTTTTTTGTTTTTTTTCGGAGCTTGGCTGAAAAATGGAAAATAATAATACACTCATACCAGGCTGTGATGCATTATTCTGCTTTTGAGAAATACTTTCTTCTTAATTAGTAATAAGCGATGAATATCATTTTTCAAGGATCAGTTTTCAAGTGTCTGTTTCAGTCAGCCAGTGAAGAAATAAGAGCTCGCTCCTCGGTGTGTTTTCACTGCAATTTGACCGCTGTTGAGCTTTCTCAATCCTCCTATGTCAAACCAAACTTGCCCTGGGCATTTCCCTCCAGATAAAAACTCTCCGCTGTCCTCCGTGTCCAGGTTTCAGTATGAGCGAGCACCTTCACGCTCGCTCTCCTTCAGAGGATGATTGGTCAGTCCCCCACCCTCCCTGCTGCACTCCCCTTATTCTCTATCTCTCTTCCTACTTAAATACTTTTAGCATAAAGAGTGAGAAGGAGGGGAGGGAGAGGGGGATGGGAGATCCATGGGGGAGGGGAGCTGAGCGCTCGCTCTGTCACTGACGAGGGAGAGAAAGAGAGGGAGGGAGGGGGGGAGAGAGAGAGAGAGAGGGAGGGAGAGAGAGAGCCGAATTGTGTCCCATATGTGGGGAAAAAAGCATAGCAGTGCACATGCAGGTCTGGTCTGCTCCAGGGATTATCCTAGCGCTTTCAGATCTGATGGAGGACATGCAGGCATGAATAGGTAAGACTGCTTGTCTTCTCTGCATCTATGTGTTTATCTGCTGCCATAGCCCGCTGCTATCCCTGCTGTTTGACTTGGCCGGGCTGAAGTTGGAGGAAGACGGGAACTGAGCGTGTTGAAACAGCTCTCCTGTTTGGCTACTGACCATGAGACATTTCCTTGAGAAAACTCAAACTGCTATCTCTGCCTTCTCCCTTCAGCCTCGCTCTGACCTGTGCTGATGCAGGGCAGTGTTTGTTTTAAGTGGGAACTGTGGTTTGCTGCTGTAGTGTGCATGTTATTCTGGGCTGAGTGGTAAAAGTTGACTGTCAGTCGGAGCAGAGTGGGTTTGTAGTCTGATACTGTGTTGTACGTGCAGCCTGTTGGTGTCCACAGATAGCCTTGTGGTCATTGCGTAATTTATCTTCTATGTGAACTGTACATTTGTGAATGTAAATCTGTATATAATAGGTTTGTTTTAAAGCAGACAGACTGCTGCCAAAAGTATTAACAGAGCATTAAATAAAACAGTTGTTTAAGACTTGGTTTACATATCTGAGATTATATAATTTATGACTTTTAATATTTGACTTATAAATGGACTGTAGATTCTACAGATGTGGTTCAAGAAAACAAATGTGGTTTTCACAGAAAGCATTAATGGCCCCAATGGCTCAATGGAAAAAAATTTCATGGAAATATTTTATTTGCACGGGCTTGTTCAGAGAGGTGCTCCAGATGAGAAAAGCATAATAAAAACTAGAAGATTAAGCTGATTTTAATTGGTGCGTGATCAAAATATGACTTCCACAACTTGACTTTTCAACCTAAATAGAGACTTGGTGTAATTTAATGTGCTTTATCTTTGAAAGTAGACAAAAACAATAGCTCGTTATATTTAGATTTCCACATTAAAAATACATTTTAAGTCATTTTACAACTGAAGCTGATGTGTTTGGACAGCTTGAAAGCTGAAACTTTGTCCATATGGGGAAATATCTTTCCCCTGCATTTTGTTAGTAGGGCTCCAAAAGTGCTCTGTGTCCTAAGAATGCAGTCTTTATTGCCCCAGCGCACAGAGCAATGGTATGCATGAGTCTTTTTGTGAGGCAGATTTAGAAAGCCCTCTTTAGAGGCTGGATGCGGCCTCACAATCAGCTTAATGCCTGCCTATAATGAACGCCCTTGTGCGCCTCAGTTTGGTAGACTGAGTGCGTGCGTGTGTTTGTGTTTATATAAGTTTGATTTCTGTTCTTGTTACGCTGATCGGGCTCTCAGGTTGGTCAATAATTCCATCAAATTCCGGTTCAATCCTGATCCATGTGTTTGGATGCGTGTTGGCTTTTGAGCTCGCCTTGCAAGTTTTGGTTGACGTTTGAGTGTCCACACACAGTGCAGCAGCCAGTAACTCCCTCACCTCTTTTTCTCTCTCTCTCGCTCTCTCAGGGCTGTTCTGTTGTCAGTGCAAGCTCATGCCAGTGATGGACTACAGCCGGACGGGCACTAACCTTAGCTGGCATTCACAAAACAGCCTTCCTCCTTACTGAGACCAGCTCCACAGAATGCTGAGTCCTATTGTCCCTTATAGTGAGTACACTATACCCTTCTCTCTATCTGCTCTGCACACCAAACGGCCTCATTCACTGACTTGGACTTTGCCTTAATCAATGAGTCTCTGTTCCAAAAATACGCAGGAGCGAACATCGTGTTCGTGTAGTTTGCAAACAGAGAGGAAGAATTGACAGTTGATCGTGCAATCAGAAACTTGTTGGGGTTTTTTCCTTTTCTTTTTTTTTTCCTTTCCCGCTTGACGTGCGTTGTGGAAACGCTAAACCCCGGGCACTGGCCCTGTGTGAATGTTTCATCAGCAGACGGAGGACACAGATGGGGAGAGGAAGAGGTTGGAGGGCTGATGGTTTAAGCTACAGAAACCCTTCAGTCCTCAAAGTGTCATTTTACTTACACACACACACACGCACATGCACACACGGCCTCCTGCCTTCTCTGCTTTTTCCTCCTCCCCTCTCTCTATTCTCCCTTCAATGCTGATCTAATAACTAACATGTCCAGTGTTCGTCTCCCCCTTTGCACCCTCCCACCAGGTTTCATTTGAGTCAGAGTCCAGTGCTCCGGGTCTCCGAAACGGCATTGTTTGCCGGCCAGCATGGGGCTGCCTCCGTGGCCTCGGCCTCAAGAGCGCCTTTTTCCCATCTCTTTAAATGGCCTCAAAGGAACATTATTGGCTTGACAGTTACAAGAAAAGGAGGAGAAATCACACGGAAAGGGCAATTTAAAAAGTATTACTTAAAAACGGTTTGTAGGAACTTTTGATTGTGTTTTTAAATGTGGCTTCGGTCGCAGAGGCAGTGTAGGCGAGCGCGTGGGCGTGTGAATTCAAACTGGAAAACAGAGTTTGATTAAAGCATCACGAGCAGATGTTTGACAGTAACCATGGCTGTTTGTTTGCTTTTGGTGAATTTCACCCTCTAAATGCCCAAATAAGTAGCTGACCTCTCGTTTTTGTTTTGAAACATGTCCATTCACAAGTGGCTCGTGGTTGAATTATTGCCAGCTCCCAGAATTTTTTTATTTTTTTGATTAAATGCTGTTTATAGTTCAAACCCTAATTAGACAGAGTTTGGCCGTGCGTTTGAAAGGCCTGTTTAGCAGGTTACTCCATCAGCTCCCTGCAACCTGCGGGTCCACACTCAGTGGTTATACTCGGCGCTGCTGAAATGGACAGCGAGTCTAAGAATGTCACAAAGTGATGGTGGAATAGTAAGCATACCTTCGGAGATGACACACTGTTGGTCCTTCATAGGACTCTTCCGGTACATTATGTACTAGGCTTTGTGTGCGCCTGTGTGTGTTTTGCTGTTGTGATCCTTTTCATCTTCTCAGATCACCAGCTTGATGGGTTTTCATGTGTGGTGCAGTTCTGTTCTGCAGTGTTTCTGCAGCGGTGAGCTCATTTCAGAGCGGCCTGCTAGTATTTGTGCATGCAAAGTTCACACGGGGGATTGTATGAGCATGTGCAGCAGTGGTCGGTAGGCTTTGCCATTTATTCTCAGACCAATGGTGACACACAAATATGCCCCTGTGCTTGATTGTGATGTCTCAGCGGACTGTCTTTTAGATAAGGACGTTGAGTATGTGCAGTGCATGTGAAGACTCTCACTTCCATGTTGGAATCCCCTTTGTGGGAATGTGGAGCATTCCTGCTTCCCAGTGCTACTTCTGACTCCTGCTGTTGGCATTTCTGTTCTGAGTCAAGTCCCCTTGTATGAACACAAACAAGGTGACATGTGCTTAGGACAGGTACACCAACACAGAGTTTAAAGGGGGGGGGGGACAGAACCACTTCGACTTAATGAATAGGATGTCATATTTATTCGGTGTCTGATTCTATATTAGCATGTTCAGCCCTTGTCCCTGTCTCCGGCCAGTCCAGAATACTTCAAGCTGGGGTGAGCAGCTATGGCCGGACCTGAGGAGAAACCTGAGAGAGATTCCAGGGGCCATGGATACTCCTGGAGGGATTTGGTGCAAAGAATCTGTAATCTGCACTTCAAACACACTCTTAAATCAGTCCCAGGCCGCCAACCCAAGAGTGCCCTAACTCTTGTTGCTGGGGGCCCCTGCTGGTGTAGCAATACCTTTTCTTTTAAAACAGAATGCATGCGCACACATATATATACAAACACACACTCCCAGAGCAACTACACACAAGAGCCCGGATCTGCCAGTTTTTATAGCTCTCTCCTCTGACTGACCCCTCTCCTTTCTCTCTCGTTCTGTTTTTATGTTTTGTGTGAGTGTCTTTGTGAATGACTCCGGCAAGTCATGGAGCATTTTTGTATGGAGGAAAAAGGACTAGATCTCATCCCGGCTCCTGAAGGAGGAGGTTGGAGGGCCGTGCCAGCGCGTATCTCTATTGTAGGCAGAGTGGTATGAGTGGTGCAGTAGAAGGAGGTCTGTGAGGCCCTTGAGTAAACACACAGCCTGCTAAAGTGTGTGCGAATAAGTGCTAGGATCATTAGTTTGGGTGTGAATGGGTTCTAATTAGCCACCAGAGTGTGTGTGTGTTTGTGTGCGTTTGCGTCTACGTCCACAAGAAAAGAAGGTTAGGAACCCAGGCCCTGTGAGTTCACGGGCTCTGCGGTTTGTCTCTCTACGGGTTTATCAGCTCATTAAGGAGACCTCCGCTCCCATTAAGGGTCCAATTAAGAAGCAGGGTGGTGAGGCTCATTCGGGTGGCAGCGCTGAACTGGATTCCTGAGGCAGCAGAATTCAGAGCTCGACAATGCGACACGTCTTTCACACCGGCACAGCTAATTAGTAAATGACTACACTTGAGAAATAACATACTTTATTTGTCGTGTCTCGAGTGTTTGTAGGTGTTTGTAGTCTAGTGTCCAGAAAAAGCTCTGCTAGAAAGAAGAGAGGCTGTGGAATGTCACTCGAGCTTTCTCTAATTTGTGTGTGTACCAACAGAAAACAACAAATCCCAAAGCTGTCCATGTGCTGCGAGTATAAGCTCAGAGCACAGAGGGACCAAGGGATTTGGACAGAAAAGAGGGGGGGGGGTGCAAGATGCTCAGTGGGAATGTGGGGGAATAAGGGAGGTGGAGAAGCGGAGAAACGCAGATAGGAGATTGGAGGGAAAAGACAGAGCTGAAGAGGAGGAGATGGAGCGAGATTGGGTGAGTGAGACAGATGGAAGGGGTGATTGGTCATCACAGAGCCTTAGGACAGCTGTTCTTTGATATATTAGTGGACACAATGACCTAAAGCCAGCCTGTAGTCACAGAAAATAGGGACCCTGTGGGGTTTTTTTTTTTTTTTGTTTTTTGTTTTTTTTTCTTCCTGTTGTTGTTTTTTGGTTTTTTTTTTTTCTTGAAGGGAAGGCGGGTGGGGGGTGGACGGACCGCTGCCATTTGTGGACGTGCGTTAGCAGGCACGGGGGATGGGGCGAGTTGTTTCTAAAATTACGAGCATGAAGTGACGCATCCAGCAATTATTCTGGAGGCTTTCTCGTTTTGGAGAGTGCTGAGAAAAGCAGTGCAAAATGAGCGCGCTCGCTCTCAGACGGGACTTTGCATTTTGCTGCACTCTCATTAGCAATTCTAAACACGTTTGTCAATTAATCAATGTTTAGCAAAATGCCATCAGGTAGTTAGGCCGCTGCTCCACCTCCATCCACTTTGCTTAAAATAGCAACTGTTAATGGCACAGAACATTCATCTGCCTCTAATTTACCCTTTTGTTTTATTTTGAATCGATATTTATTTTTGTCACTTATCTTAGTTACGTGGCATTACAGAGGTATTAAAATTGTATCGTTAAGTTTGAAAACACGCACACACTTTTGTCATTTTGTCCTTATCCTCTCATGAAGTAATATTAGCTTCACACGCTGACAAAAACTCTTCTGACAGCTGGCCTGGAACAATCCCAGAGGAGGGTGAAACAAAAAAAGGAGTAAGTCAAACTGTCATTCTGATGCATGGAGTGCAGATAGCTCTATCCACAGAAAGATGAAAGTATAGAGATGGAGACACATACACACCCACACAAAAAACACACACAGAGGACATCCCTCAATGCCACTGCAGGAGATGGGCTCTGTCCTCCTGGGAGTGTACTGGTGAGGCGTCTTTGAAAAGAGCTGCGTCTGCTCGCGCTCTGGGCAGCAGGTGTGAAAACTCCCCAACAGAGCTTCCTCTCTCTTCTGTTATTACATCTTTTTAGGGACATGAAGAGGGAGCATATGAGCCAGATGCGGCGAGAGGCCGAGCGTGGGATTGTGTTTCATTTGAGTGATAGCAGGCCTGCGACTGAGAATTAGATTTATAATAATTTTCCTCAGCAATCTCCAATTATGCATGCCTGATATATGATGATCCCCGCTGGTCGGGGTGCGCATTATCCCCGTTTTAAAGTGGGTTGACGAGGGTCTCAAGAGCCGACCTTTAACAGCTTTTTGGCAATACCCCACACAATCACAGAGGCTCCTCTGCGACTGTGGGGTAATAATGTACAGGGTGACTCGACACGGCGTAACACGAGTGTCGTATGAAATAATCCAACATTTATGGCAGGAATTTATTATCTTTTATCACCGTCTTCAGGTCCGAACTGTGCAAGGGGCTGATAAAATGTGTATTTCATACCAAAGTGTGAAAACGTCCAGAGACAATTTTCTACTCTGTCCACCAGCTTGGCTGTGAAATGTGGCCGGTCTCTCGGATTGGTGTTTTTACGACACACCGGTAACATGCAGCAGCATACAGCCTAGAAAGAATGCCCTGCTTGATATTAGTATCATAAATCATAGTGAACTTGAGAGCCAAGGACTTCAGGGGCTTGAAACAGCAAATCAAGATAACATACATACATGAGATTTTCAGTGGCTTCGTGGTTTGCACGCTAAACTGATGATCATTTGTGGGATTTCGTATTCAAAGCTGTGCGTTGGGTTTTTAAAATGAGCAGTTGTGTTTAAAGATTTCAGACGACAAAGGGAAAAAGTTTGTCTTACATATTTATAAGTGCCAAGCGTGAGTTTCATCCAATAACTCATCGATCAGGTTGTGCTCGCTGAACACGTCCCGACTGATGCGGTCATTGGAACATCAACTTTGTGATTTATCAGCACAAACACAACGCCCGTCACACTTTGCCCTTCTCCACTTTCATTCCCCTTTTGCAATATCGGTGTGCGCTGCTTTGTGACTGCGCCCCTTTTAAGCTTTTTTTCTTCTCCCTTTTAAAGTGGCTGTTTTCTGAGACGTTGTCTCAATTGAATTCCTGACACACTGCCAGAACAGCCGGAGCAGCATTCTCAAAACAATTTGACACTGTGCTCTCTGCAACTTTTTGTTCAGAGGTATTGAAAGAATTTTGTTTTAGGCATTAAGTCTACTTTTTCATGTTGAGAATTTTTTTTTCCCCACCAGTATATTTTACTTTCAGGTAGAATAGCTGGCCAGACTTGGAGGGTAACTCTTTATATTTCCAAGACTGCAAATTTTAAGTTTAGTTAAGCAATCATTTCTATCAGCTTAGCTTTTATTGTTAATAAATAAAATATTAGGAACAATGTAACAAATGCATTAACTTTTTTCCAACAGAGTGGCGGTGTTGTGTAGATGTATTTATGTATTTTCTGGTCTGTGGATGGGGTGGAGCTGAACTCTGAATATATCCCAGATTAAATTGATCCAAAGCTCTCTTGTTTACAAGCGGCCTCTTCGCAGTCGGCGCGGTTTAATAGCCCACTGTCCCAGAAGGCTTGTTGCATCCGTGTCCGTTTTGTTTCTCGAGGCCGGGAAAACAAAAGTGCCGGGAATGGAGAAGAAGAGGTGGGGGGAGCAGCAACCTCAGGGGAGCTGTGAAATGGCACTGGAGCCCTCCGTCTCGGGGCTTCCAGCCAAGATAACGTTTCGCCTCACTCACTGATACTTATTTTATAGGAAACCACAACGCAGTCGAGAGCAATACCAGCCTTTATGGGCCATGAGCTACTTCAGTTTCAGCCAGTCAACAGGAGACTCTGTGACTTTGCAGGTGGCAGATCTGAGCATTTGAGGGCAGAAATCACAGCACTCCCCACACGCTCCCCCCGTTTGGCATAAGTAGTCTAATTTTAATTTTAGGGCCTCCTCAAAGGAAAGCTGGTCTCTGCTGAAGTGAGCTGTTCCACTGTCTTCATCACACACACTCTTACAATGGGATGCAGCTCACACAAGTTCCTCAATAAATCCCAGGCTGACACAAAAGCTGTCAGTAGACTGCTGCTGAATAGATTAATAAGATTTCCATAATTAGACAGGGCCCTGACAATAGGATCCTTTAGGCTTTGTCTCAGGGCCAACTGGATTGTCCGATCCGCGCACGTCTGCTGGATGGTCGTCCGCCACAATGGCCGCACAGACAGTAAGGCGGTCAGCAGAACATCTGTCTCTCCTGGGGCCAAGAACACACACAAACAGTGGGAAGTTTTATATGCATACGCAGAAGGTTCTTATCAACCTCCCCACACTCAGTCGCACTCGGTCAATAGAAGAGCCATGTCATTATCTGTGTATATTTAACTTGGTCATTGCAAGTGATTTTTATTCACTTTAAATTTAACAGTGTAAGTGATAAAAGAGAAAACATTACACACTTTGTATCTAGATCACAGAGGAGCTTTACTTTGTATTCTTAGCATGAAGAAAAGCTTCAATTGTATTGGATTCATATTTGTAAACATTCGAGTCATAAAAGTCCTCTTTTATATGATACTGAGTCCAGGGGATGGTGGCGCGTAAATAAAAATATCAGCTCATCAGTGTTACTTGCAAATGGATTACAACATTTAGTGATTGCATTAGCAGCGCTAATGCTTCTATGTCACAACCCAGCATCGCATTAAAGCATGTATTGAAGTTAATCTAATGATTGCACTGCTATCCACAGTATGTCCACATTGTCCTGATTTCCTACTTCTAATCTTAGGTTTCTTCCCGTCCCTCCAGTGAATTAATCTGCGTGATGGCTCTGATTTAAGCAGAAGTGTAGATTAGCGCTCGCTCAGTTCATTGTGGAGTGCTACTACTCCTCATACTAAGACCACAATCCAGCACCGGGAAAGATCTAATTGCATGGGACGCTAAACTGCTCAGCAACCCCGCTGTTTTCATCAGGGGTGAATGATCACTCGCATCGCTCTGTGGAAGAATTATAATAACGCTCAGATTTAACAGTGAATTGGTTTTTCAGTTACGGGCAGCTGGTCATTACTCCGGTCAGCAGGGTAGTGTACCATCCTGTATTAGAACTACTCTAATGATGGAGGGGACAGCAGTTAGCCCGCCTCACTGAGTCCTCTAATGTCTGCGCAAGTCTGCTTAGAAAGGACGAAGTGCCTGCTGTCCACTCTTTCCCCTCCCTGCCTCCATCCCTTCCTTTACCATCCCTCCCTCCCCACTGCAGGTTTTATGAGCTCCCCTGGGCTCTCATCCATCTCTGTCACACACAGGCCCCATTATTGGGGCTGCTCACAAACTGGTTGGGCTGCAGATGGGAAGGGCCTGCAGGACATGTATATGGTTTCTGCAGCCTGGACAAAGACCTGCAAGTCAGACCCCAAAAAAAAAAAAGTGGTCATCTGGGTGTGGACAAGCCAATGTCTTCAGCATGTTTTTAAAAATAGAAGTGAACACAGTGCAAGACTGTTCTTGTACATCTTGCTGCCGTGGGTGTGAGGCTCTGTGGGTTGGGTGAAGCTTAGGGAAGCGCTTGAACTGGTTTGGCCATTGAGAACTTAAGGCAGTGCATTTGAATATGAAGGACATGATAATCCAATGGCCATCTGGTCTGCCGGTCTCATCTGACTGAATAAACAGGCGTAATCTGAAAACACACACGCGGAGGTTTGGAAATTGGTAAGGAGAGAGGCCAAAGTTTGGGAGTGAGCTAGAGACCAAGAGAGCAGCAGCTTCTAATCTTGGGCTGTGGATATTGAGCTTTGATTTAAATGGCAATAAGAGTCCTGGCTCCACACGCACAGACGGCCATGAATAATGAATCATCAGGCGTCCGCTGAAGGAAAGGCAGAGACGGCAGCAATGATGACTTTCGCCATATTCCTTTTTTTACCTCCCGGTTTGTGACTGAAGTAGTCTTCACCTTGGGGTAAATCATGACAGTTCAGTAATGCCAAGCTATGTGTGGAATGTCAAGCTAATGCCTCAGCAAGATGCAGCACTCCTCTTCATGAAATGAACAATCCTATAATTATAAGATTGTGATGGCTAGCTACAAAAACATGTTTCCAAAAGCTTTAAAATTACAGAGATTTCAGAAGTACATACATGTGGCAAGGTCTTCATTTAAACCCAAATTCCAGTGTAACTGGCTAAACATGCACACAAACCAAGCTAGACTGGTTATGTCTTCTCTACAAGCTACTTGGAATCAGGAGACTTTAATCAATGCAGAAGTTTTTTTTAATTGCAGCTGTACACATGCAGACTATAAATACTGGCAGAGGCTTTTTTTTTTTGGTAAACCAGCTTTTAAACTATTGTTAATTACATCCGTTGCATGAGGGGAGACATGAAAAACAGATTTTTTTTCTTGCTCTTCTCTGTCCTGTTAACTCAGCGATGATCAATTAGACCACGACCACTGCTGAAGTCAGCCAGAGGAACAGGCATTCCACTTTCCCAATGTTCCATAGGAGACTGTGCTGATGAATAGCACACTATGCTGCATTTCCAAACCCACCCACCCCCCTTTCTTTCTTGCTTTCTTTCTCACTCTCTCCACACCACTGTCCACACACACACACACACACACACACACACCCTCCTTCATTTCTCCCTTTCTCCCCTCCCCGTGTCCAGCCGGCCACTGGGCCTTTGGAGCTCTGGTGTACGGTGGGTGGGTGGATTGGTGGGTGGTACGTGGGGGGGCAGGGCGAAGAGAGCAGGCATTCAGAGCAACATGCACAGGGAGATAACAATAGCTCCTCTGGGAGATCTGCAGATGCTAGCAGTACAGGCAATAGTAGTGGGATCTTATCGCTACGCCAACATGAGCTGGGAAAGTGCGAAACAACTCATCCAACCCACTGATCAGCTTTCCCCTTCTAGCCCCGCCCCCCAGTTTGCCCACAAATTAAAAATTAAAATTAAAAACTGAATTTTAGGCATTGTGACTTTTTCTTTGTGTGTTATATATAACCATGGTTAATATCATGGAAAGTCTTTACGTTTACTGCACCCAGATGCCCATAAAAACACATACTGTGGAGAAAAACATGGCCATAGATTAACTTATATGATGACCAATAAGGTGCACAGTTCAGGCTTTCCTGTCTAAATTTAAAGTGTAATGACTGATAACTTTTTTTCTGATGCAAGTTTAATTAGAAGAAAAATATAACTTGTTTTATTTACTATTTTTTTGTTTGTTTCTATCAGGCCTGTTAAAGATGCACTGGAACCCAGAGCATGCCCAGCCCCTCAGCCAGTGGCCTGAGCAGCACCTGGACGTCTCCTCCACCACCTCCTCTCCGGCCCACAAGTCAGAATTCTACTCTGGCCGTAGCCGCAGCTCCTACAACTACGCCTGGGCCAATGACGACATCTCTGCCCTTACAGCCTCCAACTTATTGAAGCGCTATGCTGAGAAGTATGCCGGCGTGCTGGACTCGCCATATGACCGGCCTTCTGCCGTGGGCACCTATCCAGAGTCGGGGGCCTTTGGGAGCCTAAATAACCAAAAGACTGAGCTGGAGCCTTGGGCACTGACGCACAGCACTGAAGCCTCCTATCCCCTGGGGCCTCCTGGAGGCCATGACGGCCTTTCGGGGTCCAAGACTGCCGCCACGTCCACGGGCCCTCCGGGGATTGGCAGCGTGTCAGTATTGAACAGTAACCTTTCAGACTCAGGTTACAGTGGTAGCAGCTCCTGCAGTGGGTCCACTGAGTACCCCTCTCGCTACAATGGCACCTATCTTTCCTCAGGTTTTTGTCCGCAACCTAACGCAGCACTTCCCCCTGCCTCCCTCCACACTCTCCAGTCCACTCCCACTCTTGTGCCCAGCTATAGCCCTGCCACGCCAGTCTACAACTACCCCCCCAGCACATACCCTCCTCAGACCAGCCTTGCTCCTGGCTACAGCCACCCATCTTCGACTTACCTCCCCTCAGGTCTACCGACCCCTACCCCTGTTCCCTCAAGGCCCACTGTGGTAGGAGGCAGCTATAGTTACCAGAGCACGAGCCTTGGGACGTCTGAATCTGGAGGGACATTGAAAAGAAAAGCTTTTGAGATGGGTGTTGAAGATGATGAGAGTGGGGACCGGTCGCGGTACAGGAAATACAGCTATGACCCTGTGAAGGCTGGGGGAAACTCACCCTACAGTGTGAATGATAAAACGGATTGCCATGGAAATGGCTTCAGTAGTTCAGGCAGCACAGACCCTCAGACCTTCAAGCCCAGTAAGCCCTCCTCTCAGCCCTTGGTGTCTCCTCAGTTTGGGACGGCAGGGCAGTACAGCCCTCCAACAGGCATGACGGGGGAGAATGGCATGACAGAACGGGGATTCACCCAGCAGCAGCAGCAGCAGCAGCAGCATTCCCAGGCTGTCAAACACCCTCCATTATGTGCTCCAACTGCTGAGGTTATGAAGAGTCCAGACCCGCGACTGTTAGACCTCATCAATGGGGAGTTATTGGACTGCATCCCCGCATTGGGCTGGGGTGAGCTGGCTGGACTCACACATGTCAAAGCTGCCCTGGAGGAGGACTTGATGTGGCCCGTGTTGAGGCCAAGTCCAGTGGTGCAGCCACCAAGAACCGTCCTGCTGTTCGGCCCCAGAGGAGGGGGTAAGACGACACTGACTCGCTCACTGGCTTCACAGTTAGGGGCCTCCTTCTACCGTTTGAGTGGAACCATGCTGGCATCTAAAGGGAAGCCTGAGGCAGAACACATTCTGGGGTCTCTTTTGCAGGTGGCGGGGGCACGGCAACCCTCAGTTGTGCTACTTAGTCAGGTGGAAGCCATGGAAGAGGAGGGCCTGAGGCAGGTACTGCTGAACACCCTGGAGAAAGCTCAGGTGGGGACCACAGGTCTGGTGATTCTCATATGCGCCACTGGAAGGCCAGATCTGCTGCAAGATGCTGTCCATCGGAGCTTTGCCAAGCGATACCACGTCGGCCTACCAGATGTGGCTATGCGCAGAGAGGTGCTGCTGCAGGCGCTGTCGCCCCAGGGCTTCAGCCTGAGTGAGAGGGAGCTGAACGGTGTGCTGCAGCGCACGGAGGGCTTCACTGTGCGCGAGCTGCTGCAGCTCAGCCAGCAGGTGCTCTCCTCAGCATCCTCCTCAACTGGAGCCATGCACGGCCTCACCACGTCCAGCAAACCACCCGACTTTACAGACTTCGAGAATGCCTTCTGCAAGGTGCGGCCACACACCACCGCAAAGGAACTGGACACTTGTGTAGAGTGGAGCAAGATGTATAGCCACTGAGAAAGCAGCCAGTCACAGTACTCGGACTGCATTATGACCCTGTCTCTGCATCGGCATAGAAAGCCTTTGGAATGTTTTTGTTTTTGTTTTTTGTAATTACTTACAGATTATACAGCCAAAAGAGCCAGAGAAGCTCACAAATATGGGAGAGATGACAAGGTTGTTTCACTGGCAGAAGCATGCAATGATGTGCTGTTTTTGTTTTGCTGTAAATACCCGCAATATTTTGTTTTTCCCAAAGAAAATAAGGATGGGGCTTGTTAAAGTGTATTAGTAGTTTGGCCAATGGGAAACCAGATAACTATTTTATGACTCAGAGATCCTGATTAGCCTGGGTCCAGGACAAAATCAATTATTTGTTGCAAGGTGAAGCGGTCCAAGCTTATGGATAATCAGGGTTTGGAAAATCCCTCCCCCCCTCCCCTTTGGCTGCTACTCTCAGGATCCTATTTATTACCAGTCCACTTCCATGCTTTCCAAATGTTGATTTACTCATTGAATTGCCACTAATCATTCAGTGCAAAGGGCTTGGGATCTGCAACATTTCAGCAAACCACAGTTTTGACCAAAAAACTTGTTAAACCAAATACAAAAGCAGCAGTACTCTCAAATTTCTCCAAATGGGCTGGTTCTTCAAATCGGTGTATTGATGTTGACAGCTTGTTACCAAATCATGAAACAGCAGCTTCTCCTTACTATTCTGCATCTTTAATTTCCTGTCATGTTAAAGATCACATACTTAATTTTGTATTATTCACATTCCGCCTTAAGTCCAGTTTCCCTCGATATCTTCAATTAGAGCCACATTAATCCACCTGCACACCCAGCTTCTCCTTCAGCATGTCTGTTTTTTCGATTTCACTTACTGCTTTTTCTTTCTTTTTTTTTTTTTTGTAGTATGTAGTCATGTTTGAAATGCTCAGGAAGAATTTTACCTCAGAAATATGAAATAAAGAATGTATGTAATCGTAGGGTCTTAGTAGAGAGTGGCGGAGCGTGAGATAAAGGTGCGAGGAGAAACCTGACGGTCTTGTAATACCCACTTCAACGAGGCTTTTACCTCGGGAGAGAAACTTGAATCTGCTACAAAGAGTAACATTGAATGTAATTCAGGTATTTCAAAGGATTTTTGATGCCATAAATCCATGTATTATTATATATGAATATATACATTTTTTTCTCTGTTCTTTTAACCTTTATTTTTATTGTAGTTTATGGTGAAGTGACGATTGTGTTGAAGAAATGCTATGTAGAATACAGAAAAAAATATTCCTTTTTTGTTGGACAAACTGCTTGTAAAAATCTGATATCTAGTGTTTACACATCCTATATACATGTCTGCATTATAATTTCACCGCTGCGTAACATCACTTGAAACTGTAAATACAATAAACACAATCACCCACGACGAAGCACAAGATGCCATCCAAAAAGACGAGTTTTGAGAAGTATGTGTAGCTTTTAACAAATCCCAAAGTATGAAAATTCACAGCTGATGTGTACATATTGTGGAAGAACCCAACATGTAGACAATCCAAAGCAATCTCCCCTTTTCCAGCAGCTCTGTGGTTGTTTTAATAAGCGGTAAAAACCCAAGTCCCTAGTCTGCTGCAGCAGCAGAGGTTGTGTGCATTAGGCTGTTGCCATGGTCCTGAGGAGGTATAAACATAATGATGTAATATTTCCTACCGTCCTTCTCCTCTATCCGTCTCTCCCACCTTCATCACTCTTTTTCTTTTTTTTCTGGTTTTCTCACTCCCCGATGCAATCTCATTAGATTGGATTGCCCCCTGGCCACAAAACCCAGTGGCCATGTGGCGTTGCATCTTCTCCCCACCCCCTTCCCCTCTCCTTATACCGATTCCTCTGGAGTGGATGGGGTCTGATTGATGTCCAGCAATCCTATAGCACAGTGCAGACCTCCCTTCCAGTTGGTAGCTTCAGTCATGCTATACAGCCCCCACTGACTAAACTGATTGCTGTCTTGGAAATTCAAAAAAACACTTTTTACAACTTGCAGAACAACCCCTGGCCCATCAGCATTGTGCTGGAACTGCAAGCGATAATTCATTTGGTAATTACATAAATTTAAAAAAACCTTTTGATTGCCTGTGCCATGTACTTCTCACAGTTTGTCCAACAAAACAAGCTTTTATTTTGTACATTTGGATCTGTTATCACAGTAACTTTGTTCTTGGTTATTGTACATTTTCTGTAACCATTTCTACCTCATTTTTGCGGCATATTGTACATGAAAGTATTTATTTCATGTCTTTTTTGATGTCTGTTTAAAAAAACAAAAACAAATAATTATGTTCTTGAACTGTAATAGTCTACCTCAGAAAAGACTGTATTTTAAGATAAGAGTATCATACAATATTAAACAGAATTTGTCAATATTACTTTGTACTTATTTTGTTGCAGTTTTTCACTGGTTGACGTAACAGTAATAGCTATGGTTGATCCCGGCATCGAGGTCAGTTGCTTACATAGACGGTATGTTGTTTTACGTGTTTTATGCACAAAGTTAAATCATAAGGCTTTGGATCTTTTTAGCTTGGACTCAATTCACACAGCTGGTTGTACAGTCAGCATATTAAGTGCTGTTAAAGACAGAAAAGACTCCTGTAAATGTGAGTAATGAAGATAAGGCAGCCGAGGATACTGTGCACATAATTTTGCCAGTCTGCAAGCGTGTGTGTGTGTGTGTGTGTGTGTGCGTGCGTGCGTGCTGTAGCATCCAGAAGCAGTGCGAACACACCCCTGAGGCTTAAGGCTCAGCACCAGAGCACAGAGGTCCTTCATCCCTGTCACTGTCTGTAAACAACAGCTCGTCCCAGTGGCCTAGCCTGCGCTATTTCTGGCCTTTTCCTGACATCTTTCAAACACTCAAAACTAAGAAGTAAATTTGAGCAACTCCATGCAAACAAGTGAAAGTTTAGCTTAAGTCTGAAAACGGAATCCGTCACTCCTCGGTTACAGGTAGGGTTGTTAAAGAGCGTTTTAGAAACATCTGTGAATGAATCCCGGTGGAAGCATGGTGCTGCTGGTGTTAATGACAAGAGTAATTAATTGTCTAATAATGATACATAGCTCTGTGCAGCAGCTGCCCTTCATCCTCTGGTGAAGGATAATTGTCTCCGCAGCTGTTTAAAAATTATTTTCTATCTTTTGCTGTCACAATCCCGATAACATTATCTGTGGAACAACATAACCTTGTAAAGGTAGAACGGATCACGCAGTGGCTGTGAAGAGAGTTTTCAGAGTACAGTGACTAATAAATATGCTACTAATATTTTACCAACTGTGGTTTAAAGCCAGCGCGTTTTTCTGCAAGCAGCAGTCGCATATAAAGCTATAAAGTGCTGCCCTCACTTCTTGATAATACTTGAGTAAAGGGATTTGCAATTATTTGACCAAATGATGGTACTTTAAAGAAACAACAACATATGGTTACCTTCTGCATTTAATACTTTTATATCCTGACGTCCATCCAGGAAGAGCCTGAAAAGCAATTTGTCCTTTTTGTCCTACAGTGGGTTCTGTCCTCCAGGAAGTCAATCATTTTTGTCCCCCTGCTGATTGGAGGTAATTAGGCGAGCAGAGTTTCTAACTGGATAATAAAAGATGCTAATGAGTCGCTGTCCTATTTACTGATAAAGTGGTGGTGAATAGCAGGACACAGCTCAGCCACATTTCCCTGACGGTGGCACACAGAAGCAAAGATTCAGAATAATTTAAAATGTATATTTAATCATTGCCAGACTAATTTCTTTATTTAGGTGGGAAAATGGAATTGTGGTCATATAAGATTATCTCGATGTTCTCAAATGAGTCTAACCAAGACATGGACTGATAATGTATGTTTTTAATATCTGCTTGTATATTTGATGTTGTGCTCTCAGATCAGGCAGCATAAGACTGAATATTTTTCAGCGTGCGCTCAGACTTCACAACTAATCTTCATGGTGTTCATCGTCATTGAGTGCTCCCGATTCAAAGGTCCCAAAACCTGAATGTTATTTATGGTAACAACTATCATAAAAAAAGGGTCATTCTCTGAATCTCACTTCACCCCGACACAGATCTCCTCCCTACCTATACGTGCTGCCGGCCTTCCATTGTACAGGCCTTGATACTGACAAGGTTGACATCAGAGGAGAGCTCTGACACGGGGTGAGTTAGGACTGCCAGCTGTTAGCAATCAAGTCTATTTTGAAGTCAGGGACACACAGACCCCCAGGGCCAAAGTAGCAACTAGTCCAGCCCCTCACTCCCCAACCCACCCAAATCAGCCTACAACCTCCGAACCCCCCGGTCCCACAGATAGCTAGCACATCTGTATTGGTTCCAGATGTTGCAAACTTGCATTGAGCGTCCTTTACCTAAGAGCACCCCGAAACAGCGTCAGACAAGCACGGAGCTTTGTAGTGCAGAAATCTAAAGAATATTCTCCAGTGCCTGCCATCGACCTCATACTGGTGACAGAGAAATCATATTGTGTCAGAGTGCAGCCTTCTCAGAGAATAAGCTCTTTGTCATTTAACATTAGATACAGGCTCTCTCTTTAATAACAGGCATAGCTGTTACCACAAATACCTGAATCTAATCTTTTAGGCTTTCAATATTTTTGCCATTTCTGAAAAGAGAGACAAGGGCTAAGGAGACAACGCGGGGAAAATGAAAGAATAATCATCAACACAATTATTACGTAAAGTTTGCACCTTCAAGCCACATACGTAATGGAAAATCCGCACTGAGCAAGAAAAAACAAAGGACACAAAAGAAACCGCTCAGGTTCTTTTAAAGGAAATGCTCAAGCCTTTGCAGCTGCATTGTTTCTGTGTTGGTCAATCAAAGCTCTCAGGAAATTAGATCTGACAGGTGGAATGTCCTGCTAAAATACTTTGGCCTCTGCCCCCCGCTCACATGACCAAAGTGTGATCACTGAATAAATAAATAGTAAGTAGATATACAGGAGAAAAACAGACTGTGTGTTTAAGAACAACTGAAAAATATATATCAGTGAGAGAAGAGCATTAGACAGGGATGCTTATAGAAGGGGATCAAACATCAGATACTTCTACTAGGTTAGACTTGCTTGATGCTGGGTAGCCTGCAGATGCTCTTGTGCGGTTTTGCTCTATGGCACTACATTTCATATCCCCGAACATGTGGCAGATTGTATGCATGTCACTACTCCCCCCCTGTGGCCAATCCGTGAAACTGCAGATCCACAAGTGACAAAATTATGTAACGAATCCACTCTTGATTCCCCTGAACTGAATTTTTGCATTGTTTTTGTTTTATTCTTGTGCGAATTCCCATCAACATATAAATTCAGGCAAACTTCTCTCTCTTTCTCGGATTATTAAATTATAATTTGCTGTGTGTTCAGCAAAAGGACGCTACATTCAATCTCGAGTTGTTTTGAAATCCCCAAATAGGATGTGAAACACCGACGCTGTCAAAAAACCACAACGACTTTCAATTACTGCAAATTCAAAACCAGAAAAAGCAGAACAGAAGCTGAGCTTTTTCAACACATTGACGACCCCTGCTGGCTCCACTTGGCAAAACTTTCACGCGTGTGCTTAAAAGCCATTAATACAAATTACATTAGAAAGGACTCAACCTTAATATGATGCTGGAATAATTCATAAAGCTATTTTAAAAATATGTCAAAATTTAAATCTACAGTATGTAACGAACATGTGATGTAAGAGTGAACTGTTACATTCATGTTAATGATTTCTAGTGTGCAGATGCATCAGATCCTGAAGGCATATGTATATATTTACACATCGTTTCATACAGATAATAGCTAGAATGGCTTGTGCATGTTTCTGTATGCAGGTTCTGTATAATGCTATGTGATAAACGCTGTATAATCTGTATTGTTATTGCATTTACTTGTAAGTACAGTACATAAGATAAAGGCTATAACTATTAATGACATCATCATGAGGTAAAAATGTTAGGGATGTTAATAAAATATATATTGTAAAAGCAGAATTACAGTAAAATGGATTTACATTCTGAACTAAGACAGTAATGAATCAGTGCCCATATTTACAAAATATGAATGTGCATAGAATAGTAATACTTAGATAGATTCGCATGTGCACATTGCCGCATGCACAAGATTTCTATGAATACATGCGCAGATATGGAAGGTTTCTTTTTCATTTGACTATGCAAATGAAAAAGAAACCTTGGTACACCCCATGCAGCAGCAGCTTGCAGCACCACCTTTAGCAGCAATAACTCAATAACTATTGAGTCTCTCACATCGTTGTTAGAAGAATTTTGGCCCACTCTTCTTTGTGAATTTGCTTGGGTTCGTTGAGGTTTGCGGCTCTGGACTGCGACCACAGCATTTCAGTGACCTGAGGTCTGGACTTTGACTGGTCCATTGCAACACTTCTTTTCTTTTCCAGTAGTTCTGTTGTAGATTTGCTGCAAAAGAACAACTGGAGGACTGCAAAGAGCCCAGGTGCTGTGTTTGCAAAACAAATTAAAGAGGAATCACTGTCTTGCTAGTTAGCATGAAGTGTTTGCATATTATGTCCAAAAATCTACACACCTTTGGTTTTGTCTTTTGAAAGGACATTGTTCTAGGAGTGTTGTGGTTTCTAGAGAAACTGAAGCAGTTTTCTCCTGGGAGCCCGTCCAAACAAGCCGCACTTCTTCAGTCTTCAACTTTAACTTTTAAAATGCTGAAGCCTGCAGAGTCTGGGATGTAGCTATTGCATCTAAACTATTGTGTAGTTTCTCTGAGCACCGTAGGGCAGACCTTGGTCCTATTTTGGTGGGATGTCCACCAAGTGTTTGCTACACTGTATTTACAAACACTTTCTGAAGACCAGCAAACTGCCAAAACTTCTGCTGTTTGTGTTGTTGTTAGCTAGAAATGCGGTTTTGTGTTTATTTGTTGGAAAAATAAATATGCTTTACATTTCAGACTCCTCCTGTTGTTATGACTACCTTGTTTTGCCTACTTGGTCACTCGACCAAGCTCACAACAAAAACATTTGCCTCCTTCCTAATTTCTCTTTTATATATATATATCTCACACATGTATGTTTCAGATCTTCAAAATAATTTCAATAGTAGACAAAGACAACCTGGGTAAATACAGAATGCAGTTTTTAAAGAATGATTCAATTTAGCTATCCAAACCAAACTGGTCATGTGTGAAAAAGTAAGTGTATTAACTGTGGTTAACCACATTTTTGGAAAGCTGAGTTCAGTTTCACTAGCCGTGCCCAAATTTGTGTGAAATGAAGTAGACTAAAAGATCTGGAAAAGAAACACATGCCACGATCTAAAGAAACAGCAGAGAAACAAAATCACTGATGTCTGTCGGTCTGGAAAGGGTTACAAAAGCGCTATACAAATACAGGCCATTTACCATTTACCATTAGTAAGGCTTCGGGACTCCAGTGAACCACGGTGAGAGCCATTATCCACTAATGGAGAAAACATGGAACTATACTGAACCTTCCCGGGAGTGGCCGGCTCAACAAAATTACTCAAAGAGTACTGGCCTCACTTGCCTCAGTTCATGATTCAGTAAGAAGAAAGAGACATAATGAAGGGTTTGGACTGACCTTGTCAAAGCCCAGACTTGAATCTAACTGAGATGTTTTGGCATGAGCTTAATAAGGTTGTTCTTGCTTGAAAACCGTCCAATGTGTCTGAATTAAAATAAAATTCTGGACAGAAGAATGGGCAGTGGCTTGGGTACTTTTTCTCTTAATACATGAAATCATCATTTAAAAACACTTTGTATTTACGTGGTTATCTTTGTCTAATAATAAAATTTGTTTGATAATATGAAACATGTAAGTCTGACAAATATGAAAAAAAGGAAATCAGACAGGGGCAAATATTTCACAGTACTGTATGTAGATGGAGTTTGGCACTACAGCACTTTCTACGTGAGATGAAGAAGTCTAAAGAACCATTAAAGAAAAACATTTGAGAGTGCTATAATGCCCTTATTTTCAAAAGTGAACCAGTTTCTTTTTAATCTTATGAAACATGAACTGATTAGTGATGATGCACAATGTCCATTTAATGTTTAATGGGATCATTAATCATACATAATTTATGATTTTTAATGGATAGAAACACAGAGCTTATAACCACCACTTCGGTGTTCCAATAGCAAAGTGTGTTACCTAAGAATTTATAATTATGCTCAGTTTTTATGTTATATTAGATAAAAAATATGTTTTTCTCTCAAAAAACAAATGTTTTTTTTTTTAGATGTGGTGTAGTTTTATTTCTGTAATCAGTCATTTATCACTCAAAGAAGTTTTTGTAGTTTGTTAATGTTGCTACTTAATCTGCATTGTTGGATTGGGCAAGTGCGCATTTTATCTTCATGGTTTGACTTTATTTTTATTTGCTTTTGTAATAACTGGCCAATAACACTTGCTGAAAATGAAGTTAGAGGGTTAACCATGTCAAATACCTGATTATATTACATTAATTGTTTATTATTGTTATTATGCCTTTGTGTTTATTCTGCATTTGAATGTTTCCCTGCAAAGTTAAACCAGTTTTACCTAATTAACAGCGCCACTGCTGGCTTTGTTCGTCAGTATTAAAGCAGTGAACTGTAGCAAGTAGTTAAGCTGTGACGTTTTAGGAGCAAAATCCTTGTTACTTAATTTATCTTTAGCTGTCAAACAAAACAGAGAGGCCGATATATGCTTACTTAAGCTGCTTTACTTAAGTAAGCTGTTTGAATACATGTTGATTAACTGCATGTCAACAGCATTTTTGAGTCATACGTTAGTCACAGAAGATATCTGAATCAGATTGCACCAAACTCAACAGGAAAACGACAGTCTTAATGAGCTCTTATTAACCTGACAGGGTAAACTTCAAGCCACCGACCGGTGACTTTACCACAAACACGGAGCTCAAAGAAAGTTAAATCCTTCATGTTGACGAATAGTGCGAGTCTGATAAGTTTCCCTCTGCTTTACCGTTGGGAAGTTATCCCTCTTGAAGGCACTGCCATTTGCAGATATGGTATCATGTGTCTCCTTACTGGAAGTCAGACTACATTATGTTGCAAAATGACTCAACATTACTCCGCCTACGACTCGTTCTCTGGAAGTTCACCATGCCCACTACACTCACTTACAGTTTCTGTTTCAGCGCAATGATAAATACCGAGGCAGCAGTATACCCCCTCTCGCGGTCTTCCACAGACACAGATAGTGCAAAATTCACGTAGCCTAAATTCCAAAGTAATGACTAGACAAACACATGTCCCAGACTAAAAAAAGAAAGGAAAAAAAGAGCAGTTTTCCTGTTCGGGAACACTTCATACTGAATCATACAGCAGCCCTGGTAGCTGGCCCAACTGCAAACACACAGTACCCAGGGTCATGTGCGAACTTGAAGGCAGGAAATAAAGCGCGCTCCTCTGTTCGTGCGTAACAGGGAAGTGAGTCTAACCTAGTTTCTACGTTGTTAAAAGTTGCCTGCGCCCAGCGCGAAGGGCTGGCACTGAAAGTTCCGTTTTCTTCCGTTTTATCGACGCGTATTGCCCAGCTTTCCGAATTCAGCTTCAGCATTACATCGAGACACTGAGTGATGGAGGAAGGGCACGTTCTGTAGGACTGTTCGGTGGACTTGTAAGCCCAGCAGAGGGGGAAGAGGCGACGAGCTGCAGCAATTGTTTTTCTTTCAATGTTTTGAGTTCTCTACTTAGCCCAAGGTAAGCGTCAATGTGCCTTGTTTCATTCTGCTGGTGTTATCTCCGCTCAGTACGAAGCCGTGTCAGTTCCTAGAATCGCGCGTAATGGATGATGTGTGAGTGTTTGTCATGTTTTGCTTTTGAAACAACAGGCAGGATGGACGTCCGTCGGCCTTAAACACAGCCTTACATCGCGGTTATGTCACGTTTTATTTTTTTTAACACCAAAATAGTGATTATGATTTTTTTTAAAGATATTTTTTATCTTCTAAATACGTATTTGGTACTTACTTGTCTTTTACGAAACGTGGAAGGGAGTTATGTAATTATCAAGGCAGCATGAATGTTGCCTATTCACCTTAGTCCCTCCCTTCATGCCTTGCTGTCCAACTGTTTCATCCTGTGCCCTCATTACTCCAAAATGTGTGCCGTTTATGTGGCATCAACACTTATACTGGATGGAACCAGAAATAATTATAGGCATCAAGTTCATATCATCTAATCCAGTAATCTTATGACATCTCACAAATAATATAGTTGTAGTAAAACAACATTTCCTTTGTGTGCAAGTGTGCACTTTTAAGTCTTTAGAATAACTAAAGATAGTTACTCTGGCAGGGATTCGGTTTTCAGCCTGGCACCGCTGTGAAAACAACACACAGCTTGTAACTGATGCGTGCTGTGTGAAGACAAGGTTATGTCCTGCAAATGTTCAGCGATAAGGCACCGCTCCTGGCAGGCAGATGGGCACAATCATGAAAATGATTCGCACTATAAACTAGCCATCAGATAGTAGTCCTAGAAACATGAGAGTCCTACCCACTACTTCCCACAGCACATGAAAGAAACAAGCGGAAGTCTCTTGGTTTCTCTTTCAAATCAAATAGTTTGATTTGTGTGACTGTTGTGTGTGACTCTACAACCTTTATTTTATTGCACTCACACAAAAGAGTCAAAGCATAAGCTGCAAAGAGGGAGATGCTTTTGCACATGGAAAAGTGGTTGTTCTCTACATTCTTCTGCATTTTTTTGGCTTTTATGTTTGCGTCTGTCTACGCTGTACACAACATAATCTGTGTTGGCCTTGGAGGAGAAATCTCTTCTTCTTTGTGTCAAAACTGAGGGCCTTGCTCACTCTACGTGTTGTACTTCAGCTTTGTGCACAATTTTTTCAGTTGCCGGGGGAGTCATTTTGTTGATCTCACTTAAAGCACAGAGAACTTTAGCCTTACTTATCAGAAAAAGGATGATTCGGCGTTTAGCTTCAAAAGACATGGTTTGCTTGGTCAGTAGGGGAAGCAAATGCTTTAGTTGTGCTGTCGTGGTTGAGTTCATTATGAAGTTTTAAAAGTTAGTTGTCAGGCTGAGAAATAAGAAATGCTGCATTCAGCATTTAAAAGTAGTTTAGGCACTGCAGCGTGCTCCTTAGTAGAGCCTGACTGATGTATTGGCCAGCTAATATTGGTCTGCCAGACTGGTATGTACACTGGAACTTTTCTTTTTACAGAACATGATGTAGAAACAAATCCTTTTGGTAATTTGAAAGTAATTTGCCGTCATCTAGTTTGACTTGCAGAGCAGCTCGAGTTCTGGCAATGCTCTCAGCATTGGCCAAAGCAAGATTTAGACTCGATCTTGATGTTTTATAGGATTTGTTTCTGAATGGTTATAGTTATAACTGTAGAAATCTTCTGAAAACTATAATAAAAAACATCACTCAGCAGCAATTTCACTTTTGCTTTTCAAGAATATTCATTTGAACTCATCAAGTAATCTAATGATTTTATTAATCAGTTACTCTTACTATTAGTCTAAATTTTCTGATATGTATGAGTCACCAAAAGTAAAGGTTGAGTGTGTCTTCTGCAGTATTATATTATATTATGTTTGCTATTGTTTGAGACAAAAAGCAGCAACGCGTTTTTGGAAATATGGAGGTACTTTGGATCACTGATGAGCCGCCCTGCTGTTTCAGACTTAAATTGAATTCATCACCAAAACAAATTTTCCAAAGATTTTTAACCTTCTATGGGATGTTTTGTTTTTTTCTACCATTTTACTGAATAATTGGCTGGATGATTTAGAATTGAAATGATGAAATAATTAGAAGTAATCTTTATTTACTGTGAGTGGTAGGAGATTGTGTTAGGAAGGGTGTATATTTAGAAAAGTGAAGCTAACTGAAAAGGCTTAAAGGAGTCATTCTTCTCCCCATGAGCCAAATTATAGGATTTTCTCTAGTCATATAATTCGATTTTCTTGTTTTCATAAGTAACCAGTTCAAAACAGTCGCATAAGAAAAGCAAATTTCCCCACATTGGTTTCTGAGAATGCCAGTGGAAAATGACCAGTTATGGTTTGACTACCCCGTAACAGATTTTATCATATACAATGAGATGAACAGAAGGTCTTCAGGTAGATATGGGTTTTTCCCTATTTCACCCAGTATTCAGAAAAAATAGATATATTGTGTCCCTGGTGAAAAGCTGAATATTTGTTTTTATTACACAGTTTAAAGCATTGAGCTGTGAAAATAAAAGGGGCTTTTTTATGGTACTGCTTGTTTATGACAGCGTACCTTGACCTAGTGACACATTTGGCCATCAACATAAGAAGATATGAACGAGCTTCTTCAGTAGCAGTGCGTCTGTCCTCCTTCGTATTTTGACTGAATTCACCAGGGCAGTCTGCAGACAGCGCAGTCTCTGGAACACTGCAAAAGCCTTCACTGGCCAAGGTTTTTGAATAATGCATTAACTGATAAAAATGATGAATATGGAAAAATAATACAAAGTGATAAAGTACAAAACATAATACAACTGTTGCACATTTTCTCAATTGTCCTGATGGATTCTCGTTTTAATTATTTCATTTCACAGCAACAGTGCCAGTCAGATAAAAACTACTGTTTTCATTTGCTGATCATGCAGTGCTTCCGTTTAAGGGGGATTTCTCTATGGTGCACATTTTGGGTAACTTTATGAAAATGCAACCAGAAAAAACAATCATATTGTAGCTACGTGATAAAGATTTGCTTGAAAAAGCAAACTCCCATAAACTAATCTGTGTAGAATCGCATAATATGAGCAAGTTTACATGTTAGAAGACAATTAAAGTGATCTCTTTCTTTAACTTTGTTCTACACTGTAGAACCCCCCGCCTCCCAGCTGGGGAAACTCCCATGATTTGACACGTCCACTCACATCTAGCCTATATTAGACATTATCATAAAAATAGGAAGTAAATATTTGGCCTTGCAAACGATTTCAACCGGACTTGTTGCAGTTTTGTCATCTACTTCAACTTGTGAGGCCAAAAAGTGACAGAAGAAAGTTGATCATTCTGAATTACTGTCAGGGGATAAATGCTGGGAAGCTGTTCTGCACACCAGAGAGATGTACGTGCAGCAGCCTCCTGATGTTGGGATAATGTTAGTATAATCATATTATGTAATCACACAATACAAACATGCACAGTCTTGAAAAAAATAAACTGATTAGTGTTCTTTAATGGAAAAATGTTAAATAAATGACAGAAAACGTAGGCACAGAAAGCGAGGAATCGGCAGGCAGGCATGAGTTTCCACGACTACAAACTAGTGACATAAGGGGCAGAAAGACTTGCGTAGACCACTAAAAGCCTGAATTGGTAATCTGACAAATATGCTATGATGCTATCCTTTGATTGATTGCAACAGTTATTTCTTAAACACCAGTGTTGTATTTTGCAATCCTCTGACTTGGCAGTAATTCAGTTATGTTTGTTAAACAGCTTAAAGAGGAAAAGGCTAGGGTAGTGATGGATTGCCACTTAAACTCAAACAAAGTCAACCCAACCAGTATAGCAAGTATAGCACGGTAAGATTCTAGATAACTGAGAGAATAAAAACTTTGTTATAAGCTGCTGCTTGACAGTGTAAACGTAGTTGTGAGGGTAAAACTGTCGAACAAACCAGCTTTTTGGCTACCGCAAAGAGCCACTTTACAAAAGCCCTAACCCAGTTTACAGTGGCTTGCAAAAGTATTCGGCCCCCTTGAACTTTTCCACATTTTGTCACATTACAGCCACAAACATGAATCAGTTTTATTGGAATTCCACGTGAAAGGCCAATACAAAGTGGTGTACACGTGAGAAGTGGAGCGAAAATCATACATGATTCCAAACATTTTTTACAAATAAATAACTGCAAAGTGGGGTGTGCGTAATTATTCAGCCCCCTGAGTCAATACTTTGTAGAACCACCTTTTGCTGCAATTACAGCTGCCAGTCTTTTAGGGTATGTCTCTACCAGCTTTGCACATCGAGAGACTGAAATTCTTGCCAATTCTTCTTTGCAAAACAGCTCCACAGCTGTCTTGTGACGGCCTCAGAGGTTGTCTAAGAGAATATTTGGAGCAACAACACCATGAAGTCCAAAGAACACACCAGACAGGTCAGGGATAAAGTTATTGAGAAATTTAAAGCAGGCTTAGGCTACAAAAAGATTTCCCAAGCCTCGAACATCCCACGGAGCACTGTTCAAGCGATCATTCAGAAATGGAAGGAGTATGGCACAACTGTAAACCTACCAAGACAAGGCTGTCCACCTAAACTCACAGGCTGAACAAGGAGAGCTCTGATCAGAAATGCAGCCAAGAGGCCCATGGTGACTCTGAACGAGCTGCAGAGATCTACAGCTCAGGTGGGGGAATCTGTCCATAGGACAACTATTAGTCGTGCACTGCACAAAGTTGGCCTTTATGGAAGAGTGGCAAGAAGAAAGCCATTGTTAACAGAAAACCATAAGAAGTCCCGTTTGCAGTTTGCCACAAGCCATGTGGGGGACACAGCAAACATGTGGAAGAAGGTGCTCTGGTCAGATGAGACCAAAATGGAACTTTTTGGCCAAAATGCAAAACGCTATGTGTGGCGGAAAACTAACACTGCACATCACTCTGAACACACCATCCCCACTGTCAAATATGGTGGTGGCAGCATCATGCTCTGGGGGTGCTTCTCTTCAGCAGGGACAGGGAAGCTGGTCAGAGTTGATGGGAAGATGGATGGAGCCAAATACAGGGCAATCTTGGAAGAAAACCTCTTGGAGTCTGCAAAAGACTTGAGACTGGGGGGAGGTTCACCTTCCAGCAGGACAACGACCCTAAACATAAAGCCAGGGCAACAATGGACTGGTTTAAAACAAAACATATCCATGTGTTAGAATGGCCCAGTCAAAGTCCAGATCTAAATCCAATCGAGAATCTGTGGCAAGATCTGAAAACTGCTGTTCACAAACGCTGTCCATCTAATCTGACTGAGCTGGAGCTGTTTTGCAAAGAAGAATGGGCAAGGACTAGATGTGCAAAGCTGGTAGAGACTGGTAGCTGTAATTGCAGCAAAAGGTGGTTCTACAAAGTATTGACTCAGGGGGCTGAATAATTACGCACACCCCACTTTTCAGTTATTTATTTGTAAATAATGTTTGGAATCATGTATGATTTTCTTTCCACATTTCACGTGTACACCACTTTGTATTGGTCTTTCACGTGGAATTCCAATAAAACTGATTCATGTTTGTGGCTGTAATGTGACAAAATGTGGAAAAGTTCAAGGGGGCCGAATACTTTTGCAAGCCACTGTATATAGGGGAAAAGACTCAACTAATTCCAATGTGTTTTTTCATACTCCTGCATACAACTACATAATTATAGCTCTAGAACCAGTTCAGTCAAAACACAAGAAACAAGATCAGAAAGACCTGTATTCCAGCCTGTAGGTTTTTTCCATACATTTCGCTCTGAGCTGTTTTGGGTACTGTGTTGCCCAAATCTAATGTTACAGCCCAACCAGAGGGACTAGGAACATGAAATTGCCAATCACATGTACATTGAAGTTATTTCTGTTATGCTGTTTCTATTTTAGAGTAAAATCTGTCAAGTAATATTCAGTCATATTCATGTAGGACTATATCAAAGTTATAAAGTCCTTTACTGTTATAAACGTCTCTTCATAGATGGTTTCTCAGTGTCAGCATTAACAGGATCCAACATTACATTTACCATACATTTTCTCACCGTGAGTGAAGTGAAGAAATCAAACATAATATCTGTAGTTGTAGTTTTCATAAGCATATAAAGACTGGTCACTAAATGATCATGTCGGGTTAGAGTGAGCTGCTCTGTACTAAAACTCTTAAAATGATAAGTTTCTTCTGAGCATTAAAACTGGCTGCATTGTTGCGTAGCACCTAAGTATGTTGGGATTCTGTGACCTGAGGGGTGGCACTTCTGTGGAATAGACTTTTACTGCTTGATCTTACTGGGATCTGTATCAGATCAACAGTTTTGAATCTCTTGTTGTGTTCCTTTGGCTATTCATAACTCATCCTTAGTGGCGTGTGTTGTCTTTACAAGGAAGGAGTGGGTTTTATGGGGTTTGTCTGGCCTTCGTCGATGTTTACGTGGGTGTTGCATATTAACGTAACGTCCACAAGAATACCGGGACTCGGAAGAATTTAGTTACTGTAACAGGTAACAGGTTAATTACTGTTAGTTGCATGGATGAGCTTTTAGACCACAACCATGTTTAAACCGGGTTTTATTACTGTGTTTTGTCTACACACAGACAGACATCTACATTTGCCTTTGTGGTTGTGCCAGTTACTGTTTTTAACATGCTGGAATTTTTAATGATAAAGATCTGAAAAGCTGTTTATATTTGACAAAGCTTTTGATAGCATGGTAAAAAAGTGCCACAACACTGAGATGATGCATTTTTTACAATTTTAAGTAAAAGATAAATGTGAGACTATAACATGATAAAAATTGACATTTCTTTTTATAATAAAGAGGTTCTTGAAGCAGTGCACTTTGTCAAAAGTTTGCTATTCAAAATGCAAAAACATACATGTAAATATGTAACACTGCAAACGCAATCCAATACACACGTGCACACTCACTAATCTAAGCAGCTGTGGAGTGATAGTTGCTGGATTTTAGGAATTGTGGCTTGCTCAGTGGAGAAGCTGTTACGCAATGCTTTGTTTCGTCAGTTAAGACACACCAGTATTAAAAAAGTTGCTCAATGTTACAAAACAGAAATCATGACTTGGGAATAAGACTTTTCTTGCTTGTAGTCACACTGCCTTAAAAGGCATATCATTTCTGTTGGAGAGATCCTACAACATGTGCCTCATGTTTCCACCAACTTAAATTAGTAACAAATCAGGAAATCCTTCAACTTACATAATCACAGTATTAATGTCAAAAGATATGCAAGGCTTTGTATCACAGTGAAAATCAAACGGCTCATCAACATGTCTGTTGGAAAGTTTAACTTCTGCTCAATTGTCTGACTTTCATGTTAGCCTTAGAAAAACAAGCGTGCAGTTAGATTGTTTATCCTAAGCTCATAGCATGTAGTTGGTTGATCCCAGCAGGATCATTTTATAACATTTATATCTCCACAGCTGTGGATACTGTAAACTGTTTATGAACAGCATATGTGCATGTTTGCTACTGACGCAGTTGAGCTCTGATGTCTGTTGCAGATATTACTAATTGATAAAATTATAAATTAAAAAAACAAAAAATAAAAAAAATTAGCTGCTTTGTTGTGCTATTCAGTGGATCCTTAGTATGACCAACCAATACTGGCCTATCACCGAGATTCACGGTTACTGTTGTTTGGCTTATGTGCTGTCTGGTATGCAGGAAAGGGCGCCTAGTGATAGGTAGGAAATAAAATATGGTGTCAACAGAGCAGCTCAGAGTTTTTTTTCCTCATTGTTTAAATGTGCTCAGGCCTGCTTTCAGCACATGTTGCAGAGTCGGCCGAACAGATGGTTGTCAGGGCTAAAGCGGTATCGCAGCAATGGCTGGCTTGTTTATAAAAACACGAACAATGTTACATGCTGCATGTGTATGTATGTATTGAGATGAAAATCATATTGGGTGATAAATAAAAAAAACCTAACCTTTTCTCCATAAAGAGTGACGCCGCTGACCCAGCTCTTGTCTCTTTGACAAACATTCAGATAATTTTGATCTGTATTCTCCTTCTCCCTCTGGATCCATAAAGTAGTGGTTAGCACATTAGCCTAACAAGGAAAAGCTCTCTAGTCTGATCCCAGAGGAGACACAGCTCCCTTGGGGGTCAGGAGGGGCATCTAGAGTAAAAAATCAAATCAAACACTACTGACTGTAGCGTCACCTGGTGAATGAAGGAGCACCTGAATGTTGAATCAGAAAGATGCGCTGTTTAGTTTCACTGTGTTTAAAAAAAAAAAAGTCATGGGAAAAGTTAGAAACATGTCATTTCCTTTTACTTCCTAGCTCTGCGTGATCATGACCCAGTGGATACACATGACCCAGATGTTGCAGCATCTGCCTTATGAGACAGTCAGCAGCCTCTATCCACCAAACTCCTTCCCGATTGAAGTCAGGCATTACATATCTGAATGGATAGAGAACCAACGATGGTATGATGCACACACATACTGTACATGTACATGCTTGTATAGTTTATATATACACACTATGCATGTTTATTCTTAATAAATATTGCATGTGTTTATTCATAAGGGATTGTGTGCGTGCGTGTGTGTGTGTGTGTGTGTGTGTGTGTGTGTGTGTGTGCTCTCACAGGGAGGACTTTTCACAGGAAAAGGTAGAGCAAGAGAGTCAAGCTCAAATTCTGTTGGACCAGGGCATCAGCATGCTGCAATCCGTTGCTCAGCAGAATGCCAATGTTGTCGAGAAGATGAAGCTGGTGCAGATGAGCAGGAACATGGTAGGGGAGCAGGTTTGATTAAGTGAGACCACCAATAAAGCCAAAGAAATTATCAATTTGTTTAGAAAGAAAGTGACATTTTATTTTAGTTTTTGGGCTTTACCATCACCCATAAAATTTCACCTTTGCAGAAATTCCTGTTTAGATTTTTCAGCCTTCTGCAGCTTTTGTTGCTTGGATCCCTTCAAACTTCTGAAGAGTGCAAAAACCTTGGTAGACTTTATGACAACGTTAGAAACTTCCTTAAACCTGCTACAACATACATGTTAGGAATGCATTGTCTTTGATATCATTTGCATTCATTATTGCATACTTATAATTAGTGGTATTATTTGCTTATTTTACAGGAAATGTTTCACCAGCAGCCACTGAAGTTTGCATTGATGGTCAGAGACATCCTCAGGCAGGAGAGGGCTCTGATAACCGGAGTAAGTCCCTTTTATGTTAAGTCTAACTAGTTTTTTTTTTCAAAGGCAAACGTATTTATCCCACAAGTTTTTCCACGTCCCAGTACATCCCTCACCTCAATTCTGCCTATTTTGGCAGTCTCTCGTGTTAGTCCTTATGTTGATACTGTGATTATTATTCCTTATTATTGAGACGTGTTGTTATATTTCCAGGTTGGTTACATTTTAGGGTTTCATAGGGGTTTTTGATTACAACGTGCCAACTGCATAGATTTCCTGCTGAAACGTAAATCCCCAGTTGTAGCAGCAGTTCAAATCCTTGATATCAAAGCATCTTTGAGTCTGTCAATAGGAACAGTGTTATAGCAGGTGTGGCAAGTCGGTGAGGTGGAGATGGGGGGAGGAAGCATGTAGGAAGAGCACAGATTTAAGCCACGTAAAGTGGATGCTGATTGGCTCTGATTGAACTAGAGTAACTGCTTCGATTATTGAGATTGACAGTGTGGGAAAGTGGTAGTGAGAGCGAGCGGTTTTAAGAACAGGAAAACAGACTAACACCCACGAAAGCAGATAGATGAGTGATTACAGATCTTCCTTAATGAACTTCATATCTGTTAGGTAGTGGAATTATCTACCAGAAGAGGCGCTGGTTTTATGCAATGAATGGCAATAAAATTTGTGCAGTTATTTAAAAAACAACAACGTTATTTTGTGCATATAATCATTAGTCAGGAGTCATAACTCATGCTGACCTGATACATGTATGTTTTTGATCAAATCTAACTTGCATTTCCAAAGATGTCATCTTGCAACATAAAACAGCTTAGCTCTTCTTAGAAATCCCCACAAGACATCATTGTTTCAAGTTTACGTCTACCCTTATAAAAATACACTGGTAATAGCTGGCAGTCACAAGCCACGAGGCAGAATTGATGAGAAGTATTGTTGAAGAGGGATTAAATGTACAAGTGCTTTGTGTGGTGCTTTGCAAGTCCGTTTAACATTTTTCCTGTTTATAGGCCACCACTGCACAGTACCCAGCGTACCCGACGAATGATATAAGCAAGCAGGACGTGGACCAACTGGTCCTGAAGGTGCTCGAAGTCCAGGAGATCCGAAAAAAGATGCACCAGATACAAGAGGAGCTTAACTGGGAGAGGCAAAACTTTGAGAGTGCACACACACAGGGTAAACGCATGTTTTCCTTTAGCAATACATGAATGATTACATGCCTTAAATATCGTAAGCAGTCAGACCACAGTAATAATTGCCAAAAGACTTCAACGGCAAAAATGCAGCTTACATCAACAGAGTTCCTGTTTTTCAAGGTTAAATCATAATTTCTTTATTTTCTGCTTCTTTTGCTTCTGAGTCTGTTCACCTATTTTAATTCCACTTGTTAATTTTTTGGAGGATTTGTTTTTAAATGCTTGAAAAAGAGAGAGTTTTTATAAAAACTTTATTTAGAAGATCATTCTCTGGCAGCGACATAAATTAAAAACATCCAGGTGCTGTGAATGGAGCTCTAGCTGGTCTGCTCAGTAGGAAGTTGCAGATGTTATCATTTTTCAAAGCAGAATAAGCAGAGATGGCATATTTAAATGGATGTTGGCGTTCTTTTGTTTTTTTAGATACATTAACCCCATTGTCTGGGGACGTTGCTAATGATATTTATTTTTTATCTTTATCTAATTTGATGTGTCAAACTGTTTTTGAGGTCAAGCTTTGTCTAATTATACACAAGACTTAATGTAGTAAGATAAAATGTGAAGCACACACTCACTTTTTGAAGACCCAATAAAACTGAATGATCAATAGAGGAGGTGCTGCCCACTACCAAAGGACTTCTACGTGGTGCTTTTTGTTTAATGTTGGTCATTTGACCCTCATCATAAACAGTACTTGCATGATGTTCTCAAAGAAGTATGATTAGATATAATTTTTTATTACGCATTTAATTGTTCAAGTGGTGAAGCTGTTGGAACCGCATGGTTGTTTTGTTTGTAGGACTGCAGCTATTGATTAATCAGAATCAAAATACTAATCCCTAAGGAAATGGTCTGTTTTATATTTTTGATAAGAAAGCTATTAAAACAGACGAACAGTCTAAAGTACGAAGTAAAGGATAAAGAAAAAAAGTAAGAAAAAGTTAGAGCAAATGAAACAGGCTGCATGCTATTTTAGTAATAGTTACTTTGGTAATAGAGTAATCTATCAATTATTCATTCTATTAATCGAGTAACTGGATAAATAATGAATGATAATAAACATTCAAAAGAGAAAAAACACAAGAGTTTTTCAGAATGAATGAACAGATATATGCGGTTAAACCCTTTGATTGTATTCATGTGCCGTATTGAAATTACACTTTTTAAAGAAAGCATTATGCAAACGTTTTTTTCAAACGCGTACATCCAAACTGATCAATACTGATCATTTATTCATTCATTGCAGCAAGAAGGTCATAGGTTAAAATCCAGTGGCTGGCCGTGCCCTTTGCGTATTCTCTCTGGGAACTCCTCCCACAGTCCAAAGACATACATGATTAAGTCAATTTGCAAATTTAGTCTTTCTGTGGGAACCCTAACTTCCAGTGGAATCCAAAAACCCCTCACTCTGTCGACTCGACGTGTCGTCACATTTCTTGGCAGATGCAGGTCAGATTGGTTGGAATGCTGTGGAGTAGGGTTACAACGTGGCTTTTTCACTTAGGCATAGTTCAGACATTAGACATTAGGTGTGCCCCACTTTTTAGGTGTGCCCTGTAATAGCTAGGATAGGCTCCAACCCTCTGTGACCCTGAATTGCATAAGTGGAAGAGGATGAATGGATGGATGAATGTTCCCTTGTTTTTGTTAGGTCTGTGTGTCCCGCTGCTCTTACACAAAAGTCAGTCTGTCAAAAGAGACTCACCTTTAGGTTGTGCAATCTTTTTTTTTTTGTCAGAAAGCTTGTTTCTGAGGGAAAAAAATATGTTTTCTACGTGCAGCACGGAAAGTCCATTTTATTTTTTAACTTAAAGCAAAGCAGCATTTCCCAACAATGCAGGAAAGACTCGACATGTCATGTTGCTTCTTGTTTTAACAGGGTCGTTCCAGCAGAATGGACTGGATTCTGCAAATGCAGAAATCAAGAAACTTCAGACTCACATCCAACAGCTGGAGTACAATATACAAGCAATGGCCACGGTGAGCCAGCGGCTTATGTTACCATCATCAACATTACTGGCATCCTAGAGAGAAGTTAAACTAGAAGTTAATCTTTAGAAATTTTCAGATTATTAACAGCAAAGAACAAGACGAGATCTTCATCCCGTTTAATTAAACCTGTTTGAATTTTTGATGTTCCTCATCTCATTTAAATATACTGCTAGTTGATAGATAAACAGTTATTACCTGATTACTTGTTTTCAGTTAATAATCAAATTGCAATGTGTTTGGATTCTGGTTTTTGTAGAAACGTTCACAGCTGCTGAAGGAGTCTATGGAGCTGCTGGGCATCTGCCAGACCCGATTTCTTAACAGGCTGAACGAGTGGAGGTGGGAGCAGCGCAAAGCAGCCATAGGATTTCCTTTTGATGACAACCTCAGCCCCCTGCAGACCTGGTGAGCTGCAAACCACTCCACTATTTGTACTCACAGCCTTTGTGGTATTGGTTTATGCCGTCCTGGTTAAAACCCACAGTTCAGTGTCTTTGACACACTTGTTTTTATGTTCCAAGTTTAACACTAAAAAGAGGACACCTTTATGCACACAATCCAGTAACATACCGCACTCTCATTTAAGAGATGGATTTTTGAAGTCTGCATATTTTTAGTGATTTTTGGATTTATTTGAAAACTTTATTGATCAGTATCCAGCTGTAGCAAAGTTGGCCTGGCAGTTGGTTTGATCTGTTGTTTCCATCTTCATTTTGCTCAAATATGAATTATTAGAACTTTTGGATGGAGTGCAGTTTTTCTCAGTTATTGATGAGCGTGGTGAATTTGGTGATCTCCAATCTACCATTAGATTCAAGTCCTTTTTTATATCCCTCCTCAGGATCAACTGTAATCACTTTCTTGAATACTTACTGATTTTAACTACCACTTACTGGACACTCCAATGACTCCATCAGAATTTCAGCTTATTTAACACAGACAAAAAATCTCTGATGGAGAATGACTGTATGAATTATAAATGTATAAAATGGTCAGTTATTAAACAAATGTTTTGCATTTTTTACTAGCTTGGGTGTTTGTGTTTTTGCTTTCTTTCTATACTTTCTCTGTTAGGGCTGAGCAGCTTCTTGGGATGAATGGAAACCTGAGACAAGAGTTGATGCTGACCGGGGAACTGACCTCGGAGCTCCAGGAAGGCCTGTCAAAACTTGTGCAGGTTTTGATTGAAAGGTAGTACAGTCCCATTGTTTCCTTTCTTACAAACAGCAGTGTAAAGGACTCACTTTATTACCTTTTTTTAAAAGAAGAAGACAGTTTTCTAACTCTGTAACCCTTTCAGCTCTCTTATAGTGGACAAGCAGCCCCCACAGGTGATAAAGACACAGTCAAAGTTCTCCACAACTGTGCGATATCTGCTGGGAGAGAAGGTAGCTCCTGGGAAGCCTGTGTTGGTGAAGGCACAGATCATTAATGAAATGCAGGCCAGGAACCTGGCAAACGTACATGGGTGAGTCGTGTGTTTCTGGGCTGGAATCTGAAATTCCTCACACTTTGACAGAATATCCTCACTGTGACAAATTGTGAGGGAAGAAATAAAAACTGTGACCAAGCTCCATCGCTGGCTCTCTCCTCTGCTCTCTGCTCTCTGTCATGGATGCATAAGAAGCATCGGGTCTGTGTGTCTGCTTCCCCAAAGGTGTGCCTGTGCCACACGGAGCAAATAGGCCACAAAGAAAATTGTGCAGAGCAAACAGAGCATGGGACAAGATCTGACATGTACTTAATGTTGCAATCTTCCCAATATCGGACGTGTGGAAGCTGTGGGCATGTTTACTTATTCTTTATAGCATAATTGGCAGGAAACATTCACACCTAACTTTCAAACCACTTCTTAAACTCCTGTTATTTGCTGTGGAACATGTTGGAATATTAAGGTTATTAATTGTTATTAAAGTTTGAGTGTTCACAGTTAAATTAAAATCACCACATTCCTTAAAATAATTATTTCCCACATTATTTTAACACAATAATGTGGATACATAGATAACACAAATCAACTGCAACCATTTATTATTTAATAGAAAGGCAAAAGTGTGAGTAAGCCTAACTATACAATTGTAGCATTTATCTACAATAACATTAACAACAGAGTCAGGTGTTTGGTTTCGTTTTGGCTAGATTTATTAGTTAACACTGAACGCCTCATATTATCAGCTAGCATTTCTGCTGTGTACATTTGATCTTAGGCTGTGCAGGATGTATGTCACGATCTTGTTTGTTGTTTAGCATCTTGTAGATTAGCACATAATTAAATCAAATTAACTACAGAGGTTAAAACTTTGAGTGGTTATTATTGAGGTACTGACTATCCAGTAGTTGTATAAGGAAATAACTGACAATGAAATTGTGTTACCTGCAGTGATAATGTTGGTGAGCTCATCAACAATTCGGCCGTCTTAGAACACAACGCAGCCACCAAGAGCACTTGCTCCAACTTCAGAAACATGGTACGTGCGGGTCTGCATTTTCAGCCCATATTTAATTGATGTTCAGCCTCGTTGGGAAATGCGAACTTTTATTTTTGATTTAACAGTCCATCAAGAAAATCAAGAGAGCAGACAGAAAAGGATCAGAGTCTGTGACAGAGGAGAAATTTGCCCTCCTGTTCTCCTCAGAGATCAACATCACAGGCTGTGAGACTCCGTACAGGATACAGGTTTGACCCTATCCGGCATTCTGACTGTTGTTTACCTGTTCACATTACTCAGGTGACTTGAGTTATTTTGCTAACTTATGATCTGTTTTGTTGAATGCATGCTGAGCACACATACGGTGTAGTTATGGTAACGTAACATGTCTGATTACAGGTGATCTCTCAGCCAGTGGTTGTCATTGTTCACGGCAGTCAAGACAACAATGCTGTGGCCACCATCATATGGGACTGTGCATTTTCTGAGCGAGTAAGTGTGAAGTTCTTCTTTTGTTTTGCTTCTTTTCTGCTGTTGATGATTTTTCCTTTTTACATTCAGTATTGCAGTTTGTCTTTTGTGCTGTTACGAGTGTTTTAAAGCCACAACATACACTATGTGCTTCATACTCTTGACTTCACCCCTGAACTGGAATTCAGCAGGGACTGGCGAGGCATTATATCAACTTCCCCTTGCGGTGGAAGAAACACAGAGGCAACTGTGGAGAGAGGTGTGGCTTATAAAATGCACAAATGGAGAAGCAGCAGCTAACAGCATAGGTGTGGCAGCAGTCATGTGGAAAAAATATGAGTGCAGTGACACACTTGACCTGATTTCCAGAACTTGGCAAGAGTTGAGTGTCCCTAGAGCCCGTGTGTGGGAAAGTGGAAGTGACATAAAAATAGAACATAAATAAATAGCAGACATTTATCATGAGGGAATAAACGCAGTTCCCTAAAAGTCTACATTTAACATTTGCCATAATACTGCATTTGTATATTTTTCTTTTTCTTTTTTCATTTTAAATTTTGTTTCACTCATCCCCTCACAAATTAAAAATATATATATGTGTATCAGTGTTTTCGCTTTATCAGCCTTTATGTCACTGCCATCAGGACAGAATACCCTTTGTGGTGCCGGACCGCGTGCCGTGGAGGATGATGTACACCACTCTCAACAGCAAATTTACATCTGAGGTTGGGACACAGCACAACTTGGACCAGTACAACCAACACTTCTTGGCACAGAAGGTCTTTGATAAGCCCGACTTTAATGAGGATTTCAGCAATATGATGGTTTCCTGGGCCCAGTTTAATAAGGTACGCATGTGCTTCTATTTGCTGGCACAGGCCAGTTTGACCTACAAATCTTACGCTGCCTTTCAACATTACAGGAGGTTCTCCCAGGTCGACCGTTTACCTTCTGGCAGTGGTTTGAGGGAGTAATGGAGCTGACCAAGAAACACCTGAAGTCCTACTGGAGCGAAGGGTAGGAACATTCTGCTGCTGTTTCACCAATGAACGTTAATAGCCTGTGATAAAAAAAGCTTACAGTGTTTTGCTCCAACAGGCTGATATTTGGTTTCATTGGGAAGCAGCATCTCCACCTGATTCTCAAAGACAGGCCCAATGGAACATTCCTGCTTCGATTTAGTGACTCGGAAATTGGAGGCATCACCATCGCTTATGTGTCTGCTACTGAAAGTAAGTGTTGACAGACCACCAGTTAATGTTCAGTTCTATGTCATCTCAGCACCTAAAGCAATGTTAATCCCGTTGACTAATAATTTTCATCATAGTTTTCGTCAACAACCTATTTTTTTTCCTAACAAAAGTAAGACTAAACGAAAACAAATGCACGACGACAAAAACTATGATGACACTTTTGTCGATTAATAAAAATATGATGGAAATGTTCCCGAGTCATGGGATCCAATCAGAACTTATTAAGTTGTGTATAAAGGCGGGACAAATTTGGAAGTGATCCAATCAGTAATATCCTTGTGGAGAGAGGTTAGATGCACACGTCTGAGCTGCTGCCAAGGAACAGGTGCTCCCTGTTTCTCACCAAAATGTATCAAAATGTCATAAGAGAATAGAAGACATATGACCACATTTCACATTTAACGTCAGGGAAAATAAGAGGCTTTTGTGGAGTGACTCTCAGAAATCAGATTTAGTCTAGGATAATCCCATGATATTTAGTCTACGAGAACTAGACTCAAAAGAATTTAGATGCTTAACTTCCTAAGACCCAAACTCTTTCATGGCATGCATTTTTAATTTCTCTTTGCTATTTGGGCTGATTGGGACCTGATGAATATAAAAACAAAGAATTACGTGATTTTTTTTTTACGTGATGTTTATTTCTGAGAAAAATGAGATCCACATATGTGGACATTTGCTTTAAATTTAGATAGAAAAGTGGCAGTATAATGTCCTCGTAAGTGGATATCAGGCCCTTGTAGAGCAAAATTGTGTATTTTGGGTCTAGACAACCCAAAATGTGATGTCCACATATGTGAACGCCAGGTCCGAGGAGGTTAAATTATGACTAAAGCTAAATGGCATTTTAGTCAAAAGATTATGAATAAAACTAAAGCAAAATCTGCTGTCAAAATGAACACTGACCTAAAGGATAAAGGTCCCTCTTTAAGACAGATGGTTTGAAAGAGGCGTGAAAGAGGGCCATCTATGTTCTCTGTGAGCCACCATCAAACAGAGTGGGTGGCTATGCAGTGTCAAGCTTCACTCATGTCTTTCAGGTGACCTCAATAGTTCACGTAATAGCATAATGGTTTCACTTGCTCTTCTATGTTGAGCCTGTCTGCCTCGCATGTCAAAGCAAGAGTGGGTCGACTAGTTTTTCTTATTCCCCTTCATACTGAAGGGTGTTCCTCCCAAAGTGCAAGTACAAGAAGAACATCTTGCATTCAGGTGACCTGAAAAGGTCACATGATAGGGTGAGGCATTATCTCACAGGGATTTCACCCAAAATCTCTGTCAGTAATGACCCACGCATTTACCTTGTGATGGGATTAAAAGTGGGTCAGTGACCTTCTTAAGAGAGAACCCCAACTAGGGTTGAAATACCTGGGAGTCTCCACCTTTTGGTTGTAGAACCGACCAAGCCTCTTGGATGAGAGATAAAAACATCTTCAACAAACTTAAAGAAGTCAGTCACTTTCTTTCCAATCTTGTTATGTGTACCTGCTAAAAATCTTGGACAAGCTTGATTCTCAGTGACCTTGACCTCAAGGAAATCACCTACAGTTTCCAAATTTTTACCAAAGGTGCATCTACTAGGAGGCTGAGGGGTAGCACTGTTGGCAGCCAGTATTTTTGTGTAAAATATCTGCATTTTACACAACATTTCAACTCTTTTTGGAATTGGGGGTTATACACATGAAGTGACAGATCAAACTTTTTTTTTCCCAGATGGGGGACAAAAAATCCAAAACATCCAGCCTTTCACCAAGAGAGATCTTGAGATCCGTGGCCTCGGGGACCGCATCCGTGACATTGACCACATAACGTATCTGTATCCTGAATTTCCTAAACATGATGTTTTCAGAAAATTTTACACAGGTAATGGTTGTCCTGCACAAAAACAGTCATACGGTCTCAGTTTAGGAAAAGAAAGTGAAAGTAAAAAAACTAACCTCTTTTTTTGTGGTTTGAAGCAGAGCCTACATTGTCCACCAACGCGGGTTACATCCCTGTGTCTCTCCAACTTAAAGTCGGCATGTAAGGATCTATTCATAACAAAATAATACATATAGGGAACATGTCATGTGTATATGTGTGTGTATCTTTTTATGTGTGCAGGGATGCTCAACGCCCAACTTCCAGTACACCATCTTCCTTCAACATGTGAGTGTCACTTGTACAGCCTTTGGTACAGTATTTCCATACCACCAGCTGAACCCATCATTCACCTTCGCTATTTGAGGAAGAGTAATTTAGCACAGGCAGCAATTACACCCAATTACCCAAATACCCAAATACCCAATTATAGTCACAATTATATTTACAATGAAATTTATGAGGTCACCTGTCATGAAAATAAGAAAACACAAAGTGTTTAAAGCTAAAAGTTATTGAAGTTTTAGATAGATAGATAGATAGATAGATAGATAGATAGATAGATAGATAGATAGGTAGATATGTTTTTTTTAGAAAACATTGCATTTGAAGGTTCATGGATAACAACAATAATTATATTTTAACATTAATGGTAATGAACAATACTGCTAATTTAAGGTAGGTATGGCATAAATATCACCACATTAGGTGGTCTATTTAAACATCCTGATTTATGCTTAATCCCATAATGCACTGAAGCTTCAAATCTAGAAAATATACTTCAGTTATGCCTGATCATGTTTCATTTCATGTCTCATTTTGTTTTTGTTGTTAATAGTTAGAAAAGATAATGTTGCCATAGCTGTGGTGTTGGACTGTTTGCCTTTTTTGTTTTGCTATCTTGGACTTTGGTTACACTTCATATTATGTGCTTTTATTTTGTATGTCCAGGGATACCATGCCCTCGCCTCACTCTAGCTTCAGTGTGTAAGTGTTGCTTTTATGTATTTCTCTTTTATACTCAACATCCACACCAACTACTTACTTAATTTAAATCTTTCAGTGTTTTTCTTTTAAATAACTGATTGAGCCACTGTTTTTTCTTTTTCTACTGATCTGGACTTTCCTTTTGCGTCACATTGTGTTCTTACCTTTCATTTTACATACGTATGCAGGGACTCTATGGCCCCAACACCTATAGTACAAGGGCCTGAAACCTCACAGAGTAGCTTCTCTATGTAAGTATCAAGCCTACACATTTTGTAATCTCATTTAGAGCAATCTGTTCATATTAACCAGTGATAACTCTATATATTTCACTTCCGTACCACTTGCTCCCTGTTTCAACATAATTATCTATAAATTGTCAGAAATTATCAGATTTTCAGATTCTGGACACAAAAAAAATATTGAAATGTGTACAAATTTGCTTGAATGAACACGTTTTCTTTACATGAAACGGTGCCACAGAAAAAAACATTTATACATGTGCATCTATTCCTGCATCACATCGCGGTTCACCTTTCACGGACTCACTACATCACAGAGTTACCTGTAAATCTATATTGTGGCTTACTGCGGTATATACGTATTTTTTATTTTTTTTTAGATTTTTATTATTTTTGTGGTTTGCCATTTTCTAGCCTAAAAAATGAATAAAAGGGTTATAATAGGGTTTATAAAAGTGTGGGAAAGGTTTTTATGGCTTAAAATAAATAATAAAAATAATAAAATAAACATATGATTTCTACTTCGGGGCTTTTCACCTATCATGTTCCAGGACCACCCCCGCGATAATCCAGGGAATACTTTACATGTATTCTCTCTGCTAAAATATCCTGAGTGAGGGAAACTTATGTCTCGTGCTGTGTTTCTGAATATTAAAGAATCTAAATGACCTGCTGATAGTATTTTCACTATTGCTACTTCTTTCAGGCAACAGTTCAACTCACCGTTCGGCTCACCAGAGTTCCCTGATGAAATAATAGATGGTGCGCCTACAGCTCCTGGCATGGAACCCATGTAAGTTTTTTGGTTCATTTCTGTATGACATCCATTGCAATGGTGACTGATTATTAGACAGTAACATCTTATGCTTGCGCTCTCTTTTTCTAGGCTTCCAGATTTGAACTTTTTCGATTAATCTAGAGTCTTCCTGTGGGCTGTGCAAAGAAGAAGCCGGCTAGAGATTGAAGCCAGACTTGTCTCATGTAACAAACGCGCCACCATTTGAGCAGATTCTCTTCCTTGACTCTCAACATCTAAAGTTTGGACTATGACCAGTGAAGATTTTGAGACAAACTGGATTTGTCTGGGACTCAACATGTTAAGAAAGTGTTACATGACAGGAGAAAATCAGTTTAAATCCAAAGTAAAACTGAGAACAAACCAGAACAAAAATGCTTTTCTTGCAGCCATCTGTGCCTTGGTGTCCATGTCAACAAGAACTTTGTATGCTTCTTGCCTAGTGGTAGGTCTGTTAATGTCCTTTCTTTTTGCTTTTCTTTTCTTTTCTCTTCTGTTTTGTGTGTGTGTGTTTCTTTGCTTGTATTTAGGAAAAGAATTGGATTACTGTACAGACTATAGCATTTTTCGAACAGTGGCCATAAGTGTGACAGCGGGTATAAAAAAGGGCAGTGGCACATGACATTGCTGGCCAGTGGACTTTAATATCCCAGGGGATTTTGTTTTATTAGTGTTTGGAGTATATTGCATGTTGGTCTATTTTAGTCATACATTGTATGTAACCCTTTGTGTTTTCATTTTTCTCGCAGTGTATTATTCATTCAGTCTCTGCATATAGTGCATGGTAAATACTCATTAAGGAATAAACACCTTTTCTGGCAGTGGTGACTGTGAGACTGTCACAACACTGACAGACTCTGCACAAAATGTCAGAAGTTGTGAAGGGTGATGGGCAAAGTTTATATTAGATCTACTGTATGTCAATTAAAAATTCAATTTTGTGTTTTCTGTTATATCAAAGCAATTTCTTGTTGTTTAATGTCAGCTGATACTTACTCGTTGTAGTTTTATTGTTTTCAACGAACTTTGTGCAACTGTGCAAATTTTTTTAAGTTCTCATTTTGATGGTCCAAAGCATACTAAAAAAATACCAAAAAACAGTCAAAGTAAAAATATATTTTCAAACCGTTTTCCCCTTATTTCCCTTTATTTTCAAGCACAACAATAATGTTATTAAGTAAGCAGTTCAGGAAAACAGACAGTTAACTCCATAGATGTTTGGACAATAATAGAATCTTTGTAGTTTTGCCTCTGTACACCACCATGGTGGATTTTTAAATCACATATTCAAGTTGTGATTGAAGTGCAGACTTATAGCTTTAAATGGATGGGTTTAACAAAAATATTGTATTAACAATTCGGGAAAGTACTAACATTTTAGAGGCTTAAAAATAACTAGATAAACTAACATTTCTGTACTTAACAAAGGAAAATCGTGCTGTATTTTAAACTGTTTTGCAGCATTTTGGATGAGAGCAGAGAGTATAGCCATGGAATAGTCTATAAAAGTCTGTAATTCCTGATCATTTAATGCAATACTTTTGCTAAAGTTTTTGAATTAAAGCTGAAAATCTGCGCTTCAATCACATGTTGATTGTCAGATTTAGAAACCCCTGGGGTGGAGTACAGAGGCAAAACTACAAAAATTGTGCTGTTGTCCAAACACCCATGGACCTAACTGTAATTCTGACACATTATAGTGTTTTCTCACTTTGTCCGAGCTTTAATATTTTTTTTTTTTTAAATTTTATTATGGCTGTTTTTATATGCATTGAATGTTAACCAAAACCAGTCATTCCCATAAAAGATGTTTTTACAACAAGTTTAGCACTACTTATCGTCACTGCCAGTGCTGTGCATGTTATCACATAACAGTGTGTGTTGGATGTTGAGAACAGATGTTAGATGTATACTTAACCTTTCATATGTTGTGGAGTGACTTTTGTTTATATCACCCTGGGGATACTACTACAATCCTTATAGTCTTTCACTGTGGAGACAAATAAAATTTCACTTTTTCTGTAAATAGTCAAAAACATTTGTTTGAATTTATTTACAAGAAATTGGTCATTTCTCCCTTAAGTCAAGATCCATGAGTTATCACTGCACAGTGGAAAATATTTTTCAGTACAAGCAGCTGCGGACAGATGAATTACAGCTTTCGGGGTACACAATCTCATCTGATTTGTTTATGGAAATGATTAGTTTGGGAGTGAGAAGTGTGTTATTAACTATATGACAATTGCTGTATAAATATAAGATTTGCTTATTGGTCTATCCTGTCTGAAAGTATATATCTAAATCCTGTTTTTTTTATTACACTTACTCTAAAAGAAAGGAGACAAAACAGGAGTTGGAAACGTAATAATTTTCAATTTGTTTTTTTTTTTTACATATAAAAATAATCAATTGCATTTTGATTGGGAAGGTATGCCTGTTACCACAAAGGCTGTCTATTGAATTAAACCATATTGCTGTATAACATAACAAGCGTCACTTCCATAATCCATTAGCCAAATGGGAGACATTGCATAGCTAGCATATTATATTTCCTATCTGTCCAGTTTCAACAGTCATGAAATTTAAAAAAAGAAAAAAAGAACACTATACACTGTACATCACAAAGCTTTTTTTCCCCATTAGAAAACAAGATCTAATTTCAACAGGCCATTAAAATGTAAATTCTACTCAACCACTGCCAGGGAAATCACACACACACACAAAGATTATGTAGAGGAAGCAGAAAGAGAATCAGCTTACATGTCTGGTTCAGTGACTGCTCTGGTGAAATTTGTAAAATGCTAACTTATCTCGGTACCTTGTCCCCTTCCCTCCATCCCAGCAGCTGAAGATGTTCCCTCATGACAGAGGAACATTGTGGCTGCCTGGTGAACAAAGGGAGGAGGTAGGGTGAGTGAAGGAGGGATGGAAGAGAGAGGGGACATCAGGCCAATTCAACTTCAAAGTTCATTCTCTCATATGTAGACTGTATGAAAATAAAGGTGTACATCCACCGCCCTGTACAAGCACACTAAAGAGTTCAGTCTCTTCCCCCAAAATATCCGAGGGCCTTGTCCAGTGAAGTGATCTCACTCTTTGAGAGCCACTCAGCACAGTTAAGAAAAGAGAAGTCACCAGGTGTTTGCTAACACCAGCAAGAAGCCGTCACACCTCATGCACTCTTTCATTTCTAACCTCAAGCTGATGTAGAACGACCCTTCAGTCATGTCAAACAGCACAGTCCAAAGAGAAAACGCTTGTTCCTGTCAGGTTTGCTCTCTTTGTTTTACCATGGCAGGCACGCAAAGGTAAAAGCAAACCAGTTTTACACACTTGTACATGAATATCTGGTAAGCGCTGCTTTAAAGCTGGGAGAAAAAAATTATCTCAGGAAGTCACCACCCAAAACAAATTCCCAGGAAGCTGTTTTGGGATATGGTGGAGGTTATGTAAACCAGCGGATTTCCCACTGAAATGAAATAATAAAAAAAACAAAAAACAAACAATGCTTAGCATATATGGGTGCAATAATACAATTTAGGGATTTGCAATTATAACTTCACTGAATTTATGAAAGTCCAAATTATTTCACTGGGTGTTTTTGTTGTTTATTTTAATACAAATATAAATGTGAGTGTGTGTGCTTCACTAGATGAGACACAAACCTGGAACTGTCTGAATCTGGCTGGATTCAAATGTATTAATGATCTTCAACTGCTATTAAAAAAACAATAGGACCACTCTAAACATGGAATTGATTGAATTGGTGTATTGGACTTTTGTGGTTTTATCGAGGGCAATAAAAAGGGAGCGTCTTTCTCTAAAAAAGCTGGCAAAATAGATGAAAAGAAAACTCAAAACACAAACAAAAGAATGATCAGTTAAAACAAACACACAAGCATACACATGCACACAGACATGCAAGCACAATGTCTTTCTCTCACTCCTCATCACGCATGCACTTGCACATAAGCCAAATAAATACTAGTTAAGTACAATACCTACATGTAATTTACCCAGTTCATGGAACAAAACAAACAAAGGGCGAGATCACACTGGATCAAAATGGAAAAAAAAAAGCATTCAGAAGTCCACTGCTCTATTGTAGCGTCACTCCTAGCAGACTATAAAATAGGAAGGAGGGAAAAAAACAGAAAAGAAAGAGAAAGGGAAGCAAAGGAAAGACAGCAATAGCAGCCCCTGTCCTGAGCAGTAATAGCCACCTGGTCAGCCAGGAGTGACCGACTCCCCACACCACAGGGCACAGGGTGCTTCCGTCAGTGGCAAGTCTTCTTCCAACCCTCCATCTTTGTCCTGTGATCCAAGGGGGAAAGAAGAAAATGTAGGATGGGTAGTGGTAAAATCAGAAAGGATGACCAGGGCTGTGGGCGCCCCTTTACTGTAAATCAGGAGGTCCAGTTCTAGATTCAAAAAAGGGAAAACAAAATGTTCGGGATCTATAGTAGCATGTGTTGAGACAGGGAGGAGGTATGTGTGCAAAAACAGTGTGTGGGCTGAGGATGGACCAGGTGCAGAGGGAGGCATGACAGGTGAGGGATGAGGTGGGCAGGAGGAGGGGGTTCAGAAAAGCCAATCTTCTAACTCCGGGCTTATAGGGCCTGTGTCTTGAGCTCGATGGGCTCTCCCCTGGTCTCCTGCTGGCCATCGGCCTCTGGGGGTCGGGCGCCCTTCAGTGTGGCGAGCCTCTCGGAGAGACCACGGAAACGAGGGAACAGCATGAAGTCATACAGCAAGGCACCCATGGCACCACCAATCATAGGACCCACCCAGTACACCTGTTGTTTACAGATATGACAGAGAGCAGACAGAGTTGTTTAGTCTGAGGATGTCACGTTCATGCTATGGTGTGAAGTAAAAATCTTGCAGTGTCAAAATTTTTGTAGATACAATTATCTTACCCAATGGTTGACAAAATTCCTGACCAGAACAGCTGGAGCAAAGGACCTTGCAGGGTTCATTCCTGCTCCAGTGTAGTACATCTAGGTAAGAGAAAGAAAGACAAGTCGGGATTAGGACTGTAAAGATGCCTGTTTAGCTTGATAGGATATCCTTGTATGAACCTGGAGTGTATTTTCAAATTTATAGACCCCGGGATGGTTTTTACCCCAAGAAGATGCCCCATGAGCACAGAGAAGCCAATGGCCAAAGCAGCAGAGCCCAGGCGTCCGTTGCGTCTCTCATCTGTCACAGCAAAGATGCAGACGACAAGCTGGAGGGTGAGGAAAATCTCAATTGTGGTGGCCATGCCCAAGCTGATGCCTGGCTGCAGCTGCAGAGGGAAAGACAGAGGGATGGAATGAACTGAGAAGTGCATACATTCAAAGTCAAGACAAACACTGTTTGAAATTGAAACAGACATTTAGCTTTGAATACATCCATCCACGCTCATCTTTTGTCTCAAGAAAGAGTGCACCTAGTTGTAAATTATTTTAATTTATAGTTTCTTTCTAAGTATGGGAAAATGATAGGTAACAGCAGGTGACGGCAATCTTACCGTGTTCAGTGCCAAGTTTCCCCGCATGTTGCTGGGTGTGACCCCATAGAGCACAGCAGCACCAGCCAGCGCTCCGAGACACTGGGCAATGATGTAGAAGAAAGCACGGAACAGGGACATCTGAGAGCCAATCAGGTAGGCAAAGGTAACGGCTGGGTTGATGTGTCCTCCACTGATGTGGCCAATAGACTGGATGAAGGTGGCGGCCGCCAAACCAAAGCAAAAGGCAACATGAAGAACATTATGGGGCCCGGTGGTCCAGCGGAGGGCCGCCCCCAGCCCGAAGAACACGAAGAACATTGTGCCATAGAACTCAGCAAACACCGCCCGCCAGAAAGACATGGACCTGAACTCCCACATGGTGGCGAAAGGTCAAAAAGCAACTCCTGAGTGGAGGGATGAAAAGTCAACAACTAATCAACTAAAAGGAGAAGCTGTTTCTCCACAGGATTGACTGAGTTTGACACTAAAAAACAAAGAGCAAAATTTGCTCTTAAATCGAAAAAAGACCTCTCTCAATCTAATAGCGACAAAATTTACACCTTACTAACTTGCAACTCTCGTGCAACTGCAAATAATCTGCTGTTTTGCTTTCTGTCATAGAGAGCTCCTGAGTGGAGCAGTACGCCAGTCTCTGCGCATCTATATGCCAACCCCGCTGGTTGTCAGTAGAAGAACATGGATAGACAAACGGTAAGCATGTCCTGCAGACATTCAGCCTCTTTACCAGAGCAGGGGAAGCTCGGGGGCCTTTTTATAACACCCCAGGTCCAAGGCAGTGCCACACAGTCCAGGGGAGGGGTCACTGCACAACACCGCAAATCAAAACAAAGCAATTTAACCCTTTTCTTGCCTTGATTACCCTCGGCTTATTGTAAAAGAAAAACACAAACCTAAAAAGCCATGAACTAATCAAAGCGGGCCAGAGAACAAAAATTATGGTTGGCAAGCATTTACAGTTTGGACTTCTTACATTTCCATGTGGTTTTCCAGCTTTTTAGGGGTTCAACTACAACTCTGGGTTCATTGCAGGAGAATGAGAGCACCTATGTACCTCCAACAGCCTGGCTGAAGCATTCAACCAAAAAAGCTGGCAATAAAACACCAATCAGTAACCCATCGCTGACTCTGAACCCCCCCTGAGAAACTGCAGTGGTCTTGAACCTCAAAAACAACAGCAGTGAGCATGTGGTGGGAAGAACCTGTTAATGCACTGAACTAACTGCACTAACTTGTTTGATTTTCCAGCAATCCAGATATTTCTCCAAGCACTGAAGATAATATTAATTGAATGATTCTAAACTATATTCTTTTTATTTCATCTAGTTAAACTAGCATCAGCAGTTCACATTGACTAATCGGAGGTGTGATCTATAAAGCACGAGCAATTTCTCAATTTCTCCATTTGTTCTCTGGATTGGTACAAATTGGGCTGATGGCAACAGAACTGATTAGGCAGAGTTTTACATTGTGTGGGCTGGAATAGTTTGGAGGCTCAGGTCAGATAAAGCGGTGGAAAATCCACGGTTGGAGAGGAAGAGGGGAGAGCAGGCCTGGCATTGAGCATCTGCACTGGAGCATCATGCTGACCAGGACAGCCAAAGGGACGGCTGCAGTGCTTTGAAAGGATTATGCTGAGCTCACTGATTTTCTCCTTTCAGCCATTTAAACAAAACGCTGGCAATAACAGTTTCTGCTAGTTTCTATGATCTGTTTGCATTAACCTCGATGTTGAATCTGAGTTCGCTTTTCCGCAGCCCAGAGTGACTATATGTTTGTTCCAGGGTTGTTTTTGCTCGGTGTGAAGGAAATATACAAATATAATTGGAAGAAATATTAATTTTCTACAGCAGGTCACCTTTGAAGTTGCCTGTTTAATATGATGGAACAGACAACTTTTAAATAAAACAACTTTGTCTTAAATGGTGTTTATCTTCTTTAAAAAAGAAAAAGACACTTTATGACTTTGGTCCAGTTGGGGCATCTCTATTGAGAGTAGTATTATGGTCTTTTCGTGACTCCCTAAGCCACCTATTGTGGGTTTAAGCCCACAGTTCAGTTTTACAGGGGAGGGTGTTGAAAAGGTGCTTGCATTGTGTTTTCCTGTTCTCTGGGTCCAGACTGCTGACGCGTACATAACATACAGCACCTAAACATCTCACATTAGATTAGAAGCTCTGGAATATACTCACCACACAGTGGTGAAAATGTGAACTGCAGAAAACAGGAGGCGAATCTGATAACTGCAAACACAACATCAACTTTTGAAGCTGCTCATAAAAAATGGGCCAACTTCCTTGAAGTTATATATATATATAACTTTTGTTATGAGAAGTTGGGATCATCACTAACATCTTTCATCAACAAACTATAACCTTTACTTGGCAATAGTTTATTTAGACCACGGACTTCACTGAGGCGAACTACAGTACTTGTGACCTTTGGGTAGTTCCTTCTAGAAAACAAAGAAGATGGAAAACCCCTGAAATTCTCTTTCAAAAGCTAGAGAAAAGTTGAGTGCAGTTCTGTGGAAAGCCTGACACTATGAAGTGATTAATAGATTATTTCACATTTCATAGAAATTGGATCATGGGATATAAAGATTTTTCAGAGTTCTTTTTAATGCAGTACTTTCATATCCACATGGACTTAATTGCTGCAAAACTCTTAGCACGGACCCTTAAAAGACCCTTCCTTATGAAGCTCAATTTAAGAAATATGGTACATTTGCAGTCTTTGTTCTGTGTGAAAATACTTTTGAAGAATGAATTGGAGTAACTTAATACAATTCTTCGAGCTTTGCCATTGCTCCAGCAAAAACAAAACCTATTGAGAACTTTGTTCTTAAAAGGAAAGCTTTATAATATGCTCACACGGCAAAAGTCTCAATATTAATCAAGCTGAACTTGCATATCAGTGCCATCTTCCATCATTTACAATGGAACTGTTAGGAAGGCAAGACTATGGCCACTATGGGCAAGAGAACAATTACAGTGACCAGTAAAGTTTATTAGAAATGAATAGCCAAACTCCCACAATATAAGACAAAGAAAGAATTCAACACATGTTGAATCAAACAAACCTCCAATCATAGTTCTGTTGTATATGATAAACATTTATAATCGATATGGGATCAAACCATTTGTGTGACTTTGTTAACTACACAGGATCTCTGCCGTCACCTTGGGTTATCTGTAAGAAAATTAATTTTGATGATTCGTATAACAGCATAAAGAAACTCATCTTTGCAAAGGCATGACTACGTGAAACAACAGCAGCACTCCACTACCATAACCTCAACACAAGCTGTTAAGTTGCACAAGCATGTTTATTTTAAATGCTGAAACATGTTTAAAAAAAAAAAAAGAAGAAGAAGTTATTGTTAAATATTTGTAGATGTTGGCATACATTTGAAAAACTCATTACAAGCAGAACTCCTGCCTCTTAAATTAACAAAGAAAATATGTGCAATTTACAATACAAACATTAAAGGGGAAAATCTGTTATTAAAAAATCTACTTTTTTGGAAAATAGGCATTTTTGAGGTTTTTTTTCTTTTCATTAGAAATCACAACGTTTAATACATAACCTGACATCTGCAAAAAAAAAAAAGGAAAAAAAAAGACGGAGAGAAGTTGTAAGACATCAGTACATCCCATAACATCATCATTTAAGTCAATGAACAATAACATTTTCATTTGAACAGAATTGTCCATGCAAAACAAAACAGCAAAGCACAGCACTGTATGTTGCTATGGATTTCTGTGCATGTCTCCATCCAACAGTCACTCCCTGCCACTCCCTTCAGGGGTGTCGCTTTGGAAACTGCGTCGAGACTAGGTTCTTCTTCAACGTGGATGCCAACTCATGCCTAGTCTCTCTCTTCAACCAACTTAGAACTCACTTTGTTAACTACTGAGGTGGCATCCATATTCAACTACTCAAGATCAGGCATTTCTGAAAGAGAAAGTTAAAAACATGATCTAAGTATGAAATTTGATTTTTATGGCTATGGTCATTACAAAAAAAAAAAAAAAGGTCCATGGGGTTTTTGGATAAAGTGGATTGTTAAAGAAACTAATAAACAATTTGTGATATACCAAATGTGTGTTAGTGCTATGAATTATGGGATTTAATTATCATAGTTGCTGTTAATTCTCTTATTATTGCTGTTTTCTAACTGTCTGAAAAAAAGTGAAACCAAGGACAAGGTCTGCAAATTAGCTGTGGCTGAAAGTCTTATGTACATTGCATTAGTTGCATTTTGTTTAAATGCAGCAATCTTAACATGTATTGTCCCTGTTGTATAAAAAAAACAAACAAAACAAAAAAACGAACAAAAAAAACATTGAATAAATAAAAATTAATTCTATTAAATAAAATCTCATAACCTATGACTTTTCCCCCACACATGTAAGTTCTTACTCAAATTATTCCATAATTAATCATCTGTTTGGACAGTTTTTCGCACTGCCAGGCATTATCAGAGTTTTGGGACTCGTGGGATCTAGTGACTACAGATTATAAATCACAACAGAGCCCTTTAGATCGCTACGTACTTTCATCATCGCTGTCTGCAGACTCGTGCTGCAAAAAAAAGGAGAAACAATTAAAATTATGTGTAACATCTGTTATATAAATTTTAAATGCCAAATTACAGCTGTACTATAGTTATATAAAAACAAACAAATATTATACCTCATCATCTGCTCCATCTAAATCTGGTAGATCATCCCCACCCATGCTATTCATCATCTGGAGGAAGGTGCAGGACACAAATCCAACATGTCAGTTTAGCTGAACATAGCCAAACAATGAGCAGACTGTGCACGTTCGACATGCTTACCTCTGAGAATTTGTCAAAACTTGACAAGTCCTCATCTGAGTCATCTTCCCAGTCTTTCCAATTATTGAAATCCACACTTAGCCAGTTGCACTAAAAGCAAGTAGATTAAAGTGTTTTGGTTAGGCAAAGTTTAAAATTCAAATCACTTTATAATTTTGATATTTACTTAGGTATTATTTTTTTTAAAACAAAACAATGCTTGGGGTAATGTGGAAATGGTTTCAAACTGTTTGTGCAACAGAGAGCTTACTGTTTATAATACAGTCCTTCATAGCAGAGCAGATGAAACTGGAGTCTTTTTTTTTTTTTTTTAAACAGTAAGTTGCAAGTTGTAAAATACTTAATAAAAGTGCAAACTGATGGAGACAAACACCTATCTACTTCCTTTTTCTTAATTCTTTTTATTGAATGAAAGATGAACAACCCGTTTCTCCCAAAAATGTCAACCACTTATACCCACTTCCGTTTAAAAAAAATAAAATAATTACATGCTCCACCTTTCAACTTAAACCCTGATCTTACCTCTTTAAGGGTCAATGTAACTGACAATGTTAACAACAAGGTAATGATGAATACTATGAGATTTTGATGTATTCTGAGTTTTTGTAAATGTTATACTGCTGAGAGTTACCTTTGCCTTGTCTTTGGTAAGTCTTGGCCATGACTTCCCAGGCTCTGCTTTTCGTAAACAACACAACACAGACCTGTCAGTGCGTCTGTGTTTGGATTCCTGTATATCAGAAGGAGAAACTGGTGAAGGTTTCCTAACAATGAAACGCAGGGTCCAACCTGAACTGTCTGCGCAAGTTAAAAACTTACTTTAGGGTCAATCTCTCCAAAAAGCTCCACTGCATTCTGGTGTTTGATATCATCTGTTCCACTGACACAGCTGTAAGATGAAATGAAAGGCTGTCATGATGTTATGGCTACCAGATTTTATTTAAACACCATTTAACAGATCTGGGAGCTGATTTCCAAAAAGTATTTCAAAGCTCACCTTTATTTTTTAAAGACACTTTTAGCAAACAGGGTTTTAACAATGTCATCATTTAATGTGCTAACAATGCAAATTACCTGAAACTGAATTTTGACTTGTCAAAGTTTACTTGCACATCTTTACTGTCCTCCACGCAAAACTCTATAAAGACAGAGTCTCGTCTGTCATACCACTTGGCTGCTGCAGGCTGCCTATGCATCAAGAACAAAAAGGAGAAAATGAATATTAAGACAATCCAAAACAAACAATGCATCTCTCTGATCTCATATTTCCACTGCCTAGTGTGGCCATTATAAGATCATGGCCCACGTGTATAGGGTGCAGTACCCACACACTGGAGTTGAGGAAGGCGTAACTCATTCATTGAGATTAGCACATAGGCCTCCCAAACGCCCTCTTTATTCGTCCAATAGTCATACTTATTCGCCAATAAAAAGTTTACAATATCTTTTAAGACAAAATAAGGAACTTGCTGATATAGACATATATATCGGAGGTACAATTAGATTATCGCACTTGAAAGGTTTCGGGTAATACTACAATAATCCGCCATTGTAAGATGTCAACCACACTGAGGCCATTGTTTCACAGGGTTAAGAGAAGAATGTCTTGCAATCAAATTTAAAGTGAAAGCTCGTGTTAGCTTATGTTAGCCTAAAGTGAATACCCCGGAGCGTGACACCATGCTTTTCCACTCTTAGCATTACCCTTGTCATGTTCGTTGACATTAGCATGCTAGCTAACGATGACTGAGCTGTTGTCAGGTCCATAAACAATGCCAGCTCACGTTTAGTTGTTTAAGACAGGATTGTGCAAAAATACAGTAGGTTGGTGAAAAGTTGTAGCCTGTGGCGTTAACGAAATGCGGTTCCTTTTTGTCTCGGCAACAGTGTTAAGTACGGCTGAACTGCTGAGGCTAACTCGTGTGCTAGCTCACTTAGCTAGTATGAGGTGGGTGATCCGCACTACCAAGTAGCTAGTTAGTTACCAGGTAAACACGGTAAATCAAGACTTACATATTTACTGTTTTAGCAATTTAAGCTCCCTCGAAGAACCACGGTATTCACACTGTTATCTGGCAGTAGTGCCCGGCAAAAAGGACTACTGACAACTAAACAGTTAACTCGGGTTTACAACATATGCACTGGTGTCTCTGGAAATATCGCGTGTTTTTCACGTTCTCTCGTGACGTCCGGTATTTGGAACGTGAGCACGGTGTTCGGCGGATCGAAGCCACCAGAGATTATTCTAGAAAGAGTGTACTCATGGAACCAGAGCAGTGAAAGAGCTCCACCACCTGAATAATGTCGTCCTACCCGATGGCGAGCGAGGACACTTCATACTTTTATGAGTTTTACAACTCGATGAAAGCAGGCTTTCCTGAGTTCTACAGTAATATGATAACTGGGTCACTATGAAAACGAATTGATTGTTGTAACTGGGCGAGCTGCTCAAGGTGCAAACCAGTGCTTTCCCTGTCCCTTTACACTTTGCAGCGATTACTGCTTAGAGTTCACACGTCAAATAAGTAGTAGCTGACCATTTCTGGCACAACCATAGACTGTATATAAAAGACGGACATGGCCAATTGTTTATTTAAGGGGCATTTTACAGCCTCTGTGTGGTGCTGGCGCTGGGCAGCAGAGTTTACATTAAGTTGGTGTCACGTCTGCTGTCGGTAGCTGCCATTTCTTTAGGTCATGCACCTCTCAATGTTTTTTTTACATGGTACGCTGTACTGCTGTCACTGCAACTGAGTTGAAGGCATGAGCCTTTGTAGAAAAACCTTTGAACAAAAACTTAACAATTTTCTTTGCTTCTGGTTTTGACTTCTGCTCCTATATCAGTGCTGATGTGGAGGTATTGTCTGAGTGGCTACATGTATCATTCAGGAGAATACTGTGGTGGTTACCTGTGCTGTAACGGCATGAATAGAAGTGACTCCGTGATGACGTTACCGGCCATGCACGAAGCAACCAATGCACTGGGTATACTGGCGGCAGTGCATTTTCCTATAATAAGAACTTTTCAGTCATAAGCCCCTTAGTCCCCCCTTTATTATCCATTTGACTCTATTAGCGATCACTATTCACAAAATAAGATTATGATTTATTTACTAAGATAAAAATCTCTCACTTGAGACCAAAAGCCTATCAAGGAAGTGTTTAGTGAGGTCACTGTGGAAGCTTGATTTCACCAGTGAAAAAAAAAAGATTGCAAAAGGGAAGTCAAAAATTTTGATTTCTCAAAAATTTTGATTTCTCAAAATTTTTAATTAATAAAATTACATTTTGAGTTATTTTAAAAATTTCAAGTTATTTTCTTACAAGTTTGAGTTAGTGAGTAAAAAATAACTTGAAAGTTTAAAGAAACTGTATAGCAGTCTGGTAAAATAAATCTCGGGTCCCTTCATATGTGACCTATAGAAGCTTGTTTGTTCAACTGAAAAACAACTGTCAAAAATAAGTCAAAAATTTGGGATACTACCTCAAAATTTTGCCTTACTAACTCAGAATTGTGAGAATATAACTTAAAACTTTGAGTTATCTCAACATTTTGAGATAACATTAAAGTTAAACTTAGCTCTGGCAATCAAAATGTTTCTTTTTCCCCCACTGGTGTAAGCAAGCTTCCATGCAGTGGATTCTCCCTCCTGCTGGTCATTACAAATAATGCAGGGTTTCCAGTCTAAAAATTGCCTGCACTTTTTAAACTGGAAAGCTTCATTCTTATTTTATATGCCGTCATCAAGCGATGATGTTCTATAGCAAATAGCTGTAAATCCTTAAAGTAGAAAGTGTTCTACAGGCAAAATTGACCTCCCAGTAAAAAAAACCCCAAAACATAAAGGTGAATAAGGGAATAAAAGCTACTCCCTTATTCACAAGGTGTCACTAGGTAGCTCCACATGTTTGATTTGGTAGATTCTTTTTTATCCTGGATGACCTTCCTAATGCAGCCCCCACTTAATTTCACTTGCTCGCTTCATTGAGAATGATTGTTTGAGTGCCATCAATTTGCAGCCAATTTTGGTACAGTGCGATTAATGGGACGCAAACCACCTCTCAGGAGAGGGTCACTGCTATTGCTTTGCTCATGATAGCAAATGTTGGATAGAAATGGAGTCTTCACACAAAGTACTCTCCTGTCATGCTACAACACACACAAAAGACTCATATACAAAGTTAAAATATGAGCAAAAAATTTTTTTGAAGGAGTGAATGTAGTGATGCTTATCTTACTACAAAACAGACAAGAAATGCCCAAGATACAGTGGTGGAAACCAAAGCATCTAGCTTCACAGCTTGCTCGATAGATGACTTTCTAGCATTGTCCTTGGCTATAAATCATAGTGAAGCATAGCTTTTTAGGCCCATGGGAATAGAGGGTGTCATATACACCTGCTACTTCCGTGTTTTACTTCTAGTGGCTTTCTTTGTAAACTAAAGCACTTAAGCTCACAGAAAAATCACATGAAAACTGACAGAAGGCCATCGGGAGATGTAATCAGCAGCTTGGGGATGTAATCAGCAGCTAGCTGATGTCACTTTGGGAGCTGCTTCAAGCAGTTGTACTTGAACAGGAGAGGAGAGAGGCAGTATCGCCAGTATGAGGCTTGGCAGCTGCCAGAAAAAAACACAAATAGAACAAAAGCCAGTGGATGGAAAGAAGAGAACAGCACAGTCATATGAGTGTTCACTGAGGACTGAGCCTCAGATGACACTGATGATAATGGGTAGAATAACAATGCTTGCAGCTTCTGAATGCGTGGGACAGAAGCAGTGAAGTTAGGTAGTTAATATTTGAAAGGGGAGCTATGTGAATCAGACAGTAATGGCACATTTTGCATGCCACATTTTGCATGCCTCATGCATTCTGTTGAAGGGTATAGGTTACTGGTGATAACAGTCCTTCATTTACTCTGGCTTATTAAGGTGTGGTAGACTATGAACAGCTGGTTCCATGGATCTAATAGGAAGCAGTGGAAGCAAAGAAAAAGGGATCGCTGTTTGAAGCTTTTACTGGGCATAGCATCAGTCCTGTGTGTTGTCCTTTATCTCGTCCGGTATATTTATATGCCAGCTGGATTTTTATAGTAGTAAAAAGAAAGTACACTCATTTGTAAGGTTTTATGTATCAGGCTTTAACAAAAGTAATATGGTTCTTAGCAGGTCTTAAAATTGGGTAAAAACATTGTCATACAAAATATCTCATATTACACTATGTCTTTATTTATTTAACAAAAGTTAAGGTAGTGTGTGAAAAACTAAGCACACCTTTACTGCTTCCATAAGAATTAAAAGTGTAAGTAGCAGCTAGGTGCTGTTAACAAATGCACTTGACAAACTGATCACCAATTAAATGTGAGCACCTCTGTAAAAGCAGAGGTTTGGGCATTTTTCTGGTGTGGAGCATTCACGTGTTTGTTTACACAATTCTAAGGATGCAAGATGTCAGCAATGATCTTAAGCAACTGTTGCTTCCCATCAGCCTAGTAGGGGTTATAAGACCATTTTCAAACAATCTAAAGTTCATTATTCTACAGTGTGAAAGATTATTCATAAGTGGAAAACACCCAAGACAGTTGCCAATCTTCCCAGGAATGGCCATTCCAGCAACTTCATCTCAAAGTCATATGATGCAATGCTCAGATAAATTGCAAAAACCCCACGTGCTACTCAGACTCTATTTGCAGGTTAAATGTTTGTCACAGTACAATTAGAAAACGACTGAGGTTTGCAAAATTACACCTGAATAAACCACAAGACTTCGAGAACAATGTCTTTTGGGCCGGAGAGTCCAAAGTGGAGAGGTTTGGCCAAAATGGCCAAAAGCACAACGTTGGGAAAAAACCAAACATAGCATATCAGCACAAACGTCTCATACCAACTTTCAAGCATGGTTGTCAAGGTGCTTTTATTTTGCAACCACACGACCTGCACACCTTGTACTCATTAAGGCAACTATGGGGGAGTTCATGTTACGCCAAAATGCAAATCCGTCCGTCTGACGGCTAAAGTCTTGCCAAAATTCAGCCATGCAACATGCATCTGCGCTACAGAATTTCAGTTTGGTTGAAGTCAGGATTTTGACAGAGCCACTAAAGCATCTTGATTAACTTTTTTTTTTTTTCCCAGCCATGTTGTAGATCTGCTGCCATGCTTGGACTCATTGTTCTGTCGCATGATCCAAATTTGGCCAAGCTTAAACCACAAACCTCAATGAACTGAAACAGCATTGTAAAAACGAGTGGGCATAAATTCATCTGTAACAAAGCAAGAGACTGAAAAAACATCTGACTACAAGGTACTGAGTTCATCTGTGTTTTCCACACAGTGCTTCTGCATGTTGGCGTAGTTTTGTTAAATAATGGCACAGTATAATATGTCATTGATTGCTGTCTATCTGAAATTGTATTTATCTAGTTTTGAGACCTGTAAGGACCAGATGACTGATGATGAAATGTAAGGGACAGGATGTACTTTATTTTGTAGATTGATAGGGTAGATTTTAGTCAACACTATCAATTCAATATTGCAATTTTTTCATCTACCTAAAGCTTCTCCAGCAGCTTTATAACCAACTAAGTTTGTGAGCTAATGATTCTTAAAGAAATGATGATCTAACAATAGTTTGTCGCTTCTCTTCCTAGTTTTTCTGCCAGATAATAAGCCATAATTTGTTTTGTTTTGTGAGTTTTAAAGCCAGTTTCTATCTTTTTTACTGTCCTGATTGCCTTTTATGGCCTGACAAGTATGTTGCAAAAAATGGTTGAATGTGCTTTAGATGTAATTAATATAAACAAAACAAAACAAAAACGTTATTTTAAAGCTGTGCACAGGAAGATGGTGCACATTATACACTGTAAACAGTCATAGAGGGTTTTGATTCTTCTTTTGGCTGCTCCCATAATCACCCTATCTCTAGCATCCTATTGTGTCCACTCCTTCACTGCATCCATTAATCTTTTCTGTGGTCTTTGTCTTTTCCCTCTACAAGATAGCCCCATCCTCCAAACACACTTCCCCTTCTCTCCTTCTTTTGTCTTAAGCCAACATTAGCACAGTTTTCAGTGTCATTGTTAATCGAGGCTACAACCAATCCAATATGGGAATCTCATTCTTGATTTGGCAACGATTTAATGTCAGATGCCTTCCTGCCACAAGCCTCTTCATTTATCCGGGCTTTGGACCAGCACTGACTTGTGCCCCCCCCCCATGGATGGATTTCAGGAGGGTTTTGATTACTTTGCCATAATGGTTTGGTAATTGTACTGTAATCTATAATTTACGTATTATTCTTCAGAGCCATAAAGTATCAGTGCCATTCACCGAGACAATTTTCACGAAGAAAGCATAAAAATGACACACGTGTAATACTTAAGATCCTTTTAAGATATAATATTCAAAGTGTAGCAGAAATAAAAGACCAGGTGCACAAATCTTGGAGCTGCCCCAGTCTCTCTGAATAATGACCCATTAGTCACTGTGCTCACAGGCATTGTGTCTTCAGCAAGATATGACTATATTTTAAACATATGAATCTCATCTGGTCTTAAAAAAATAAAAAAGCAGAGACAGTCACTATCACAGTGCAGTATAAGGGTGATGATTTCAAGAACTGTTTGCATGTCTTTGCTTCATGATGCTCTGTTTCTCTGCTGTAGCAGCAATTGGACAGCGAACAAAACCAAACCTTCCAACCTCTTCATATGGGGGTACACCTTGGACGGGTAGCCATTATCGCAGATATTCACCTGAAGCAGTTTGTGGAAATTAAGACGAAGAAGGAAGCAGCTGACATGTTTTTTCTATTTTTTTTTTTATTTTTATTCGACTTATATTAGAAATTTTGTTTCACTGAAAGTCGTTTTCGTGAATTGTGCACCATACATCAGTCTGGAGAAGGGTCTTTATGCCCTTGTGTCCACTGTTGTTTTAAGTGGAAGATGAAAACTTACTTAAACTTTTAAATCAACATTTATTTGAAAATGTGAGGTATCATATGTGTAGATCTGTAAATGTGTGTTAGTGTCTCGTGTGACTTCATTTTATTGAAAGCATATCATAATTCATTCATCAGTTACACAAACCTACATACAGTGAAAATCAGAAGGATGGAGACTGTGATACTGTAGAAACACTGTAATTCTTTAGCACAGTACTTGTTCCTTTTAAACAGGGGTGGGAATTAATTAATGAGAAACTGAGACTGATGCAGAGGGCTGAACCGAAAAGCTAAATTCAGTTCTGCTCAATATTAATTTGATCTCTTTACAAGCTTTTTAGTGCAGGCCTCCACAACAGTCCCAGTTTCTCAAGGATCGTATGCATTCCTGTCACACAGAGGAAAAATCTTTAAAGTTAGAAGTTTACTTGTGATCTGTTTGATTATAATTGAGTCAATGGAGTTATCTATTTCAGAAAGATAGAACACCAAGAAACAGAACTAATATACAAATTAGCTTAAAAAAACAAGTAAAAATTATATTGAATAAGAGAAATGTCAAAGGGCTGACTTTTATTAGTTAATAATACTGTGCTGTATTTTATAAGACATATTTAGGCTAAAAGGAAACCTTTATTATCACAGTGAATAGAAAACTGTTGTTTTATATTCCCGTTCCACGAACAGACGCTGATTGATATCTATAGACTCAATAGCTGTTTAACTGATAAATTGGCAAGAAAGTGTTGTAATGAAAATGAACAGACGTTTAATGTTGTGTATCTCCTCAGTCATCTCTGCGGGAAGAGAGGTGCTTTATCTTTTCCTCTCTGTAAGGGCTAATAATTCCTTTAACAGGCTCCGTGTTGCTGCCTCATTAAGGACAGTTAATTCATGACAGGATGATGGCGGATTACTGTCATTTCCCATTAATGCAACCCTGATCTCAGATCTTGGTTATTGTTCAGAAAAATTATAAACACAGGCAAGTAAAAGAAAAACGTGTAACCTTATTACAAGCATAACCGAAGGGATTTTTTCTAATTAATGTTTTGATATTGGTAATAAAATAGCTGTTCTAATAAGCACATTAATAAATATGATCTATTTGCCATTTATTTTCGTAGATAAAAAATATAAACACATGAAGGATGGCTAAAGACCTTTGCATGGTTTAGTAACCACAGGATGAATAGTAAATGATGGCCATGTTCCAAATAATATGTTGTTACTGGTGCATATGTGAACAGTGTTACTACCCTAAACTGGATAAGATATCCAGTTAGATTAGATAGATAAGTAGACAGATATCAGTATTGTTATTTGTAGGATATGGAACATTCTAAACTGTGACATTAATAAATAAAATATCACATAGAAGCTGTTATGCTCCATGTATTCTTCTGTTAGCATAAAAGCTGATAATCATGACATTACAGAATGAATCACATTATTAAACACACACACACCAACCACCATTTGTCAGCCAATCATGTCAGCTTAGTGACGAGCTTCCTGGTCACATTTTCTCGTAGGTCCTAGTTTCCTTAATAATGTTTGCTGCCACGCGCTCAACAGAAAGGGCACGGTTACATTAGAAAGCTCACACACAGGCGGGCAGAATGAAGAGGAGAAACAAATTATCTGACTGTAAAAGGCGGTCACACGGCTAGTGTGCTCGGAGCCTGATAAGAAGAGCAACTCCAAATGCTATTTACTCTGTGTTACGCCAAGGACGTATGAGGAAGGCAAACACAGGCGTGACTGACAAGAGGAGGCGCAGGGTTTGGGGAACGTCCGTTTTAAATCCTTCAGAGATGTGAATCATGTCTTGACTACAAAAAGATTAGCTTAACTGCAGCAGCACGTCAGACATAACAACAACAATAAATAATAACAACAACAACACAGGCCTCCTCCGATGGAGCTCGGTGCTCTTTAATCCAACCAGAAACCTCCCTGACAGGCAGCGACGAGCTACGGCAAAGGGTGAGGTGTCGAAATGATCGAGGTGGAGGGGTTGGTGTGGTGAGGGTGGTGGAGACACTTAGGCTAGCTAAATGTTCAAGCTAAATGTGTGCGAGGCTAAGCTAATGTTGCGATATCGCTGCCGCCGCGGTGGAGAATGGCTCAGTGTAAATATCGGCGAACAGCTGTGATTACGTTTATTCCAGTGCTTCAGTCTGTCTTCCTCTCTTTCTCTGTTCAACAGGAAGCTTTATTCGCGATTGAAGGAATTTATGGGATCACAAGGTAACCCTTTCACCACAAAACAAGTGTCACTCTCAAGTGTTTTTGTTGCGTGTGGCCCCCGCTGTCAGTGGGCTTTTTTCCCCTCGTGTTGTCGCGCGTGTGACGGGATTAAGTTTCCTTTGTTTACAGTCTGAATTTGGGAACAGCTGATACGTCCTCAGCAGTGCCGCGACGCTGCTTCTTATGTGTTTCTTTCTGGATGCGCTGCAGCCGCTGCAAATAGACGTAGATTAATTTGTCATGCACAGATACACTGCAGGCAAAACACAGCGAGTGCTATGGTGGTTTTATGTGCGTGTGCCTGAGCGCCTAAATTATATAGAAAAGCACAAAACAGCACAGTTGAAAAGACTCCTGCGGCCGTGTCTCATTAAAAGATGAATGCTTATGAAAAAGCGTGGTGCAACACTTTTTGTTTGAACTTGCTTCTGCTGCTCAAACACTGATGACTTTCATGTGCCTCTCTGTGCAGTTTCCTCTGATGAGATGAGTGTGAGTGCTGGCCAGGGCAGTGATGAGGTGCTGGTTTCACAGGCAGTGTGGGATTACCTGACTGCAGCTGGGCGGCCCTGGCTCATTGACTTCCAGCACAAGCAGGGGATGAGTGCTGGTATCATTAGGCGAGGAGAGAGGGGGGGCTGCTGTGCTGTTCGGCTGCAGCCGGTGGAAGGCTCGAGGAGCGTTGGGGCTGGTGTGATGGATGCACCCATCTCCAGCGAGACGCGAAAAGCTTTCATTGACTTATGCCGTTGTGCCCGCAAAGAAATGAGCAAACAGGAGGGGGGATCCAAGAGGAAGAGGGCTCTGCTGCCCTGTGTGGGAGTCCTGGAGCAGAACGGAGAGGGGAGCCTGCTCCAGCCTCCACCTCCCCAGCCTCGGCGCTCCCAGAGACAGCAGCAGAGGTTCAAGAAGCCTGTTGACGAGGAGGCGTGCGTCATGCTCCACGAGGCTGCCCAGAGGAAAGACGTGGACTCCGGCATGGCTTCCCACGGTGAAACCGAGGACAGTAATACTTGCTCGATCTGCATGGGGGACATAGTGGAGAAGACTACCCTGGAAAAATGTGGCCATTCTTTCTGTCGCTCTTGCCTGGATCAAGCCTTTAAAGTGAAGAAAGCGTGTCCCGTCTGTCGGCTCGTGTATGGGCAGCTGATTGGGAATCAGCCTGCCAATGGCTCAATGATTGTAGAACGAGATCCTGATCTGGAGCTTCCTGGCCATGAAGGCTATGGGTGTATCTGCATCATCTACAGCTTCCCTCCTGGCTTACAGTCGGTGAGTAGACGTGGACAGTAGATGCAACTCAGGGGAAAAAGTTTTAGTAATCGTTTTTGTGTGTGTAAAGAAATTTGTTGGATTTATAATTCAGATTGTTAAACATTGTTAATCATTAGAATTCCAGTGAATAATTAAGAATAGGAGTGTATTTATGTAAGAGAGTCTTACTTTGGCATAAAATAAATCATACTGCACATATGATGACAGTCTCTCTCCTCAGTTTGACCACGTATATTTACTCTTTCTGTCATGACTGATGCCTCGCTGTTTGACTTTGACCTTTAATGTAGCCACAAATTTACAGTTTCCAGAGGGAAGTTCATTAACCTTAAAAGGTTATTCTAAGGACACACAATAATCTACACAATAAGGGTCATAATCTCTCCAAACCCTGTCACGCTAGATTGTATTCAGCTTTTCTGTGTCTTACTGTTTAAACGTCAAACTTAAGCTGAGAAAACATCTGTTGACAATGAAAGTTGGTTTCCACACTGTTTTTTAAACAGGTGTCAATGTCGGAATTCCCCTGAAAAAATAAACCTTTTGTGGAGTTTCCCTTCCCAGGAAACAGACGCCAAGTAGAAGGGGTAGAATGTGTCACAGGTGCCTTATCTCTTATCAAAATTAAGGTTCAAGATTGTCTTTATTGTTTCCTAAAATCTATCCTGGGTTGAAGAAACTGTCAAAATTACAAAGTAGCTGTAATAGATTATATAAAAAACACACTTGCAAACACACTCCTCCTGTGTTAAATATGCCTAAAAATACAAGACCTGGATGTGTAGCAGTGCCGCAGAACTGAGGCATTTGATTGTTTAAAGCCATTTATGCATTTATAAGCTCATCACACTTTAACTCTTAATAGCCAGAACATCCCAACCCGGGTGTGCGGTACCCAGGAACAGACCGTGTGGCCTACCTCCCTGACAGCCCTGAGGGGAACCGTGTGCTGGGCCTGCTACGCCGGGCCTTCGAACAGCGCCTTATCTTCACCATCGGTACCTCCATGACTACGGGCATGCAAAACGTCATCACCTGGAATGACATTCACCACAAGACCTCAATATGGGGCGGGCCGCGCTGGTATGTACTCACTTTCAGCTGGAGGTGAACGGCTAATGATGCATCTTATCCATGTTCTTGACAGAGAAGTGCTGTCAGTTGTTGCCACTATTACTTGAGCTTGAGCTCATACTGGCGCAGTGATGGCTTTTTATTCCTTCTTACAGTTTCGGCTATCCTGACCCTACGTACTTGGTGCGAGTGACAGAGGAGCTCAGAGAGAAGGGCATCACAGCGGACTGATGGCAGGAAAGTGACAGGCTCTTCCAGGATTTTGTAGGACTTTCTGATTGTCCTTGCGGTGGACATGACTCAGCTCCAGGTTTTGCTCTTGAGACTGCCCGTCTCTTAAAAGATGACTGAAGACAAAGACCTCAGCAAACAGGAGTCTAATGCTGCAGCAGAGCCCATATCACTCCACTAGTTCACTTCCTCAGTTTGCTCATTTTCAGTTTATCCCAGTGCTACACGTGGAAGAAAATACTTGGGAATGCAGTGCATCCTTGTATTACAGCTTTCACTGTTGGCAGCAGGGACTGATATGTGACGCACATATTTAAGAGCATTGTGATTTGTTGGAATTCATGGTACTTAAATATTGTTTAGGAAATCTTAAGTTTAATGTTAATGTTTATGTTATATTAATGTGTATTTCTTCTCTGGGGATCATCTTATTTCTTATATAAGCAGACATATTTTGTTGAATTGCCCCCTGCCCCAGAAGTGTTTGTTGAGTTGTTACTAATTCCACGTTATAAGGACAGTACATTGCTCATGTGGCAAGAATAGCACTGCTTCTATAAACAGAATTAATTTTCTGAAGATGTTGCAATCTAAAGCACTCACAGGCACTTTGGTAAGGAAGTATGTTTTTCACTTAAGTAGAAATAATGGTTTTTGCTTCCTCTTTTGAGAGTGCTCGGGGCAAACCCCTACAAAGTGGCTACAAGGTGATGTCAATTGCTTCATTCGTGTGTCGTCTTCACCCTTGATCCATTTCCGCTTAAACAGGAAGAATGTTAAATGATGTCTCATAGCAGCACCTTTTTAACTTGCATTTGGACTTCCCAGTGGGTTTTTCCCATTGGTCAAGCTGGTTATTTCAAGATGTCTCCCTAGTGTTGAACCCATTACATCAGTTGTAAGTAATGTGCTACTCTGATTACCAGATTTATGAAGATGTCAAATATCAAGGGCATATAGACCAGTTAAACCAAATCATAGGCACAAAAGCTCTTTAAATATCCATTCCTCTGTTCCTGTCAAACTGGGAGGTTTGCCTGCTAATCTTCTCATTTAAAATGAGGTTTTCAATTAATTTATCTAAATAAGTACTCTAAAATACACGGTGGAGAGGAAAAAAAAAAAGAAATTGTTGCGAGAACAATTATTCTAATTTAGGCTGGGATATTGATCTCATTTTGTTGTGCCTTTCTTACATTGATTTTTTGATTTAAAAAAAAAAAAAAAATCAAGCATGATGTTCCTGATGGATAGTACATAAGTTTGGGCTTATTTTGATGTTATTTAATAGGTAAGCGGCATTATTTTTGTAGCTATACTATCTGGCTTTCAGTGCAAATGCTACACAGCTCATGACGATATGTATACTAACGCTAATAATGTTATTAGCCTCTCCATAAACATTCTTGTACTCCAAATGCTGGAAAACCCCTCAGAACCGATCAGTCTATGTGTGAAAGTGATTTGCTAAGTGCAGTAACTTGCTTGGCTAGCGGCCACTTTACAGTTTATTTGGTCAGATCCGTTCATCAGATACTTTCATTTTGTTGTCATTCCCTTTATTTTAGTTAAGGGACCAACTGAGATATTTTTGGGACACAGGATTGTAGTTTACTAAAGCTACTGTGCAAACATTTCTATGCATTACACGACTAAGGAGGAGCCCGAGGAGAGGGGATAAGTGGGAGAAATGACATGTATTACACATTGATTGTGAAGGAAACGTTTGAGTTATGCTTTTCTAATTGTGTTGACTCTTGTACTTTGTTCAAAATAATGTGCTTTACATTTTAATACTTGAATAAAGAGTTATGTTTGGATATTCACTGTCGACCCTAAATAAAAAAAGATGCGTCATAGGCAACTTGATCTCAAGCTAGTGATGATTTGTTAGGTACGAGTCCAGATTACTGCCTCTAATCAAGCTTGTTTTAGAAGACATTTTTACAACCCCTGGATACCAAACTATGCGCTTTATACGTTCTAACGTGCAACACCACTGCTTTAAAAACGCTTCTACAAATTGATTGGCTATTTTTTCAGTTGTGATTGTTTGAATATTGAACTTCACTTTATAACTTTTCACCATTATAACTTTATGGCTCAGTACTCATTCTACAACTTAGTGTTTGGCTGAATGAATAATCAGAGTTCACCACCTGTTTGAGTGCATTTTGAATCTTTTTTCTGCAGAACATGAATTGCTTTTGGAAAGAGTTGAATTGCAACATGTCCTTCAGTTATGAAACAGTCAAATACTAAAGTTGGTTTCCCCCCCCCCTTGAAATCTCGCTCATAAATTCAAACTAATCCTTTCAAATACTGTATAATAACTTTGTAACTAAGTACCTGCAGTCATTACAGACGCGCTTTTACTCTAATAGTTATACAAAGGCACTTGCCACTGGGGTGTGTGCATTGCAGCAATGTTTAGATGGGTAGACCCAAAGACTTTAAGGTGAAGCACTGCATTGTAATGTGACCAAAGCTGACTTCTTGATTAGTGGTTTTCTAATATTATTGTGGATAATTGGGGTATATTGATGCAGGCCTATACATTATTTGTATTTTTATTTTACAAGCCTGACCATGTAACCAGATGGCTGTGAGGTTATGTGACAGGACCCGAGACAGCCTACTTAGATGCACTCAACATTACAATGCTTATTTACAGAACACCATGCTTTTGCTTGTGACCCTCCCTATCTTACTTCATAGATTAAAATAAAATTGTCATTGATAGGTATCTATTCATCTTTCAGTGGACTTGGGTAATTAGAGCAGGGATATAAACTTAATATATCCAAATTGGATCAGTGTAGCCCAAACTGTCTCTGAGTAACTGAGATAAGTGGAAAAATGTGTCGCAACTGTCCCAATTCCTCTTTTATATTCGTTTTTTAATTTTTTTTAACTGAAAGTTAAGCTATGGTATGTCAGGATAGGACTAGACTAGAGTAAAAGGCAGTCTACAGAAATCTCTCTTAGAAAATAGAGCAGAGAACACTCCTACTAATATTAGCATGATAATATACAACAAAGCTCATCCCTGATATAATATTCTATTAAAAATGTGCCTTTTAGTGTCAGTGGCAGTGAAAGTGATAAATTATGGTTAGGCTCTTTCCATAGAGCACTCCCAAATAAAAATCTGTCCACTCAGAGGCCGGAGTTTGCATCACTTCCTAGTACATGGCCGTGCATCATCCAATTAAGACGAAGCTAACGCACTTTCGTCATTCGTCCTCATTTTTACGTCACAAATCTATTTGCGTTCATACGGGAGAAAATGGAAAATTCACTGATCAACCAGCGGCTTGCTCCTAAAATAATATATATATATATATATATGGCAGAAAATTCAGGGGGAGGGAAGACTTCTCTCCCATCAGTGTGCACTATGGGATCCAGGCGGAAGTAACTCCCAGCATTATTATTATTATTATGCATACAGGTCGTAAAGCTCCTATCTCAGGTCCCCAGCTGCGACTGTCACATTTCATTTGCATGAGTAGCATCTGCCTTTAGATGTGATCACTATGACCAAAGCGTGTGTCAGTGTGCGACATACGCTGCATATTAAATATATGTCCACTAGAGGTCAGTGTTGCCTCTCTGGATTAATATTGATAAAATGGATGCCGGGGGGTGGGGGTGTTATATGGTATCGCTAGTAGTGAAAAAATACAAAATATAAATTGCTCAGATTGTTTTATGGTGACATTGAAATGTTATGTGAAGTGTATTTTTTGTGCCCAGTCTGTTACCTTGGAAACGGTGTAGGGCAGACCCTGCATGCTTATGTGGCAGCTACTGTGCAGAGAGTTTATATTAGCTGCCCACAACTTGGTTGTATAGAAAGTAGAGCATGACAGCAACATCTTGTGAATGTATCTGGGATAGGTTGGTTCACAGATATTCTGATCCAGATGTTTTATTACTTACCACCAAAATTAGACTGTAATAATCTTTTTAATAAAGTGCTCTAATGCTATTTATAACTTTTAATTATTAATGATCATGGCCAGACTCTGCCAGGCATATTATTTAAGATAACTTTTTTTATATTCCTGATTTCTGATTATATTCAGTGAAATGCACTCAGGGGTGATTTGTGACGGAAGGATAGCAGCAAGAATGAAAGGGAGGGTTTACAAGGTGGTGGTGAGACCTGCTATGATGTATGGTTTGGAGACAATGGTGCTGACAAAAAAGACAGGAGGCCAAGTTGGAGGTGGCAGAGTAGAAGATTTTCATTGGGAGCGACCACTTTGGGCTGTATATTAGAGGGACAGCTCAGGTTGAGCAGTTTAGAGACAAAGTTAGAGAAAGGGAGGCTGAGATGGTTTGGGCATGTGCAGAGGAGTGCAGGGGGAAAGGAGGAAGCTCACAGAGATGTTTCTACCACTGCTGCATTTTACCACTGTCACTGTGCATGTTTGCATAAGTGGGCCATAGGTACAGTGCAGTGAAAAAGTGTTTGCCCACTTCCTGATTTATGTTTTGCATATTTGTAACACTTACCTGTTTGAGAACATCAAACAAATTTTATTATTAGGCAAAGATAACCTGAGTAAATACATCAGACCAGGAGGGGTTGGCGCAGTTTCCTTTAATAAATGATATAATTGTTTAAAAATTGTATTTAAAAATAAAACTTATGTGATGATCTCAATACTGTAAGTGTGACCGATATGCAAAAAGAAATACATAAATTAGGAAGGGAGATAATATGTTTTCAGAGCCCTGTATCCTACGTCCTACTCATGTTAACATGCACAGTTATTGTGGTAAAATACTGACGTTTAGCAGCTTGAATATTGGTCAAGTTAATCGCTTTAATTTTGTGTGTTAAACAGCAAGTTTTGCTTATTAGCACTAAGCATAAAGACCACATGCAGCTAAGGGATTATCTTATGCTTTAAGACTATTTGATGTTGAAACAAATGGAGGAAAACTGGTGGGAACATCAAGATGAGTGAGGATGTGTGGTGTTGTTGGAGGGAAGAGAATACAGGAAGATGCAGAAGAGGGTATCATTTAAAATGCTGATTCTTTCCCTGTTTTAAAGCAAGGGACAACATTTGGTGACAGGATGACCACAGTTTTTTGTTTTTACAAGAGCTTGTAGAGTGTCAAGCAAAATTAGGATCAGAAATCCTCCAAAATCACCAGTGTAGTCATTTCAGAACTCTTCAGTGCAGAAATATCTTCCTGGCTTTTACCCCTCTGGTCCACTAGAGGGTAACACTCTTCTCATAGAAGGCTGCGCGATGGCGTCTGCTTGGTATGCAGCATGCCCACGGTCCTGCAGCACCCGCTTCATTGCTCAAGATCAGCGAGTGGAGCGGAGCATCTGCTACATTTATTAACTCGTCTGTTTCTGCTGGGCACAGGGGCAGTTTTACCCACAGCAGCTGACATTTTATATTTGACATAAAGTGGGGATATCACCTTGTGTTTGACCACACTGACCCCACAGTCTCTGGTGGGAGTGTAAATACTGTTGAAGCTGAGTGGTGGTAGTTACACGAGGAGATGACACGGCTCTGTCAAAAGGTTAAAGACAAAAAAAAAAACAAAACAGAAGAGAAGAGAAAAAAAGGCTAATTTCAGGGATGTTCTTTTTAATTGCACTTGTTTACAGTGCCATCTGTTGTCACATATTAAAAGGAAAACTAATGTCCAAGCAATCATTAGCAAAAACAAATTAAAACAAATTGCAAACTAGATGCAAAATGTAAGGTTTTACATATGAATATATATTTTTTGTTGTCTGACCAGGGGATGTTTGGTCTAAAGCAAGAGTTCATAAAGAACGCAGATGGACAACGTCATCAGCAAAATCAATAATAAATCCCAATTTCACAACACAAATCCCAATTGTCCGGCTTTGCCTTTCACTGGTCTGACCAGCTCCCATTCACCAAGTACATATATCCACCTGGTCTTTTTCCCAGTAGAAATACTCGTTATTAGTTGAGGAAATACATTAACCTTCTTTCCTGTGAGAAAGAGGGAAGATGTAATGAGGCGGAATTGCTGGGCTTGGCCTCTTTAACGCTTTGCTGTAAGCGTCTGGGGGCATTTCTGTGGCCTAGGATCTCAGGGCATCTGCTGCTCTTACAAAGCAGACCAGGACCCATCTGCTCAAACTTACCATCCCTACCTCACTTCTCTTCATTTCTCCCACAATTAATCTGTGAAATCCATACAGTTCTCTCCATCATTATTCTTTTAATCATTTTATTCTTTTAGTTTATATATATAGATATTTATTTTAACATGCTCACTGAAAATGTGTGCATTTAATTTTATATTATTTATATTACATCTATGCATTGCCTGTTACATAGTAACAAGCTTTTTTTTTGGTTATTATTATATACAAGCTGGGAAACTCTAACTTGTATGTGAGAATGACGAGTCTATACAGGCAGCAATATGGAGTGAAAATAAAACAAACATGTCTACCGCAATGTTTGTTTTCAGTTCAGTGGATGTAACCTACATTTTAACACGAAATATTCCATGTGAATAAATTTCATAAGAAGCCATCCTCCCGACATAATGCCTCCAGGCTGTGCTGTTTAAATGTAAAGTGTGTTGTTGCTTAAACTGAAACAAAATGCCACAGACCCTCCAGTTTTTGTCTGAGTGAGGTTACTGGAACAGGTTTTATATTAAAAATGAATGATTATTTGTCCCTCTCTACAGGTATTTCCCATCCCCGTCAGTCCATCTGGTCCATCTGGGCATCACAGAATAGAGGATGCTGCAGAAATGTAATGATAGCTATAAATATGTATCAGTAATTTTGCAGAGCAATATTGTGGGTGGACTAAAAATCCATTAATATAAATGCACACTGACAAGAGTTATTATAAAATGAATTGGTGACTGTGAAAATACGCTCTACACAGTTGTATCAGGACAACTTGATTTAAAAAGAATTTTTTTTGCCTCTTCAAGACACTGAAAATAATACCAAGGCTGTTGATTCCATGTCCATGACTAGACCGCAGCTCAGGCGGGCATCTCCTAGAAGGTGTTTATATCCATTAGATGAGAGATGTGCAGCTTTTCTTGCACTAGACATGATAAGAAAATCACTATGTGACAATGCATAGCTGTTGTTTCTGCCCTTTCTCCCCACTGTGCTCCTTAATTAGAGTGTCTGTGACTGTGGGGAGAACCCTGGCACATCGCCTGCCTGCCTGCCTGCCTGCCTGCCTGCCTGCCTACCCATCCTCTCAGCCTCTGGTGTTACAGCCACCCAATCACAGAGCTACCTGTGCAGAGTACCCTATTCTGCTTCCCCCTTCACTTTAATGAGGATCTTCCCCAGATGTAACCTACTTTGGACTGCTTTTGAAGCTATATTTTCACATCTTCTACCAGTTTTGTCTTTTAATGCCAAAATTGACAGAGATAAAGATTTAAATAGTAAAGGGTTTTTTTTAAAAACAGAAATTCTATACTCAAATTACAAAACACCAACAATGAAATCCGAGTGTGTTTGTGTATGTTAGGTAAATGGACAGGAGGAGGCTGAGGAGGCATCTGTCTCCACACACACTCTTTGTGCGACAGAATGTCATCCCACACTGCTGACACGCTCATTCACTGTGCCTCGGGCTGTTTGCTTAAGAACAGCAAAGTGAAGGTGGGTGTGTGGGTGCTTGTGCTTCTGCGGCTTTTGTCTGCGCACCCTTGACTGTGTCTGTGCATACAGTATGAACAGATATACACGCATGAATACACGAGCGTGTGTGCGTGTCTGTGTGTGTACAAACCATGAGACACATTCTTACATTTTGTTTTCTGATTTACTGTCGGGGTTACATGACGTTTTGCATGCCTGTATTAGCAGAACAGACCCAGCGCTTCTAAAAAAGTAACTCTGACAGATTAACTGACTTACTTCACTGACGGGACACAACAGCAGCGCTGGCACCAATTGGGGTCTTTGGCTGGGCGGCAACGTCACAGATTGAAGGAACTGCTCAAGCTGGTCTTCATTAGCAACAGCTGAGTTTGACTAAGATATGAGAATACAACTCCATCATCTGCCCTCTGTTAGAGAGGTTTAAACATGGCTCTGTAATCACCTCTCCAAGCGGGGTTGTTCATAGCACACACAAGATCTATTGTTATTCATTAAACTGCAATGACTGGCTGTACAATGAATGGGAAATATTAATCTGAATCCAAGCAAAGTAAGTACAGCCTTGGATATATACTTTCAAGGCACATTAAGGAATATCAGACCTTTTTGTTGCCCTTCCTGTCTGAATACTCAGCCTTGGCCATTCATTCTCAGGCTGCCTCATGTAACAGTGGTAAGCTTTAGCTGTCATGACAACTAATATGACCTTTCTATCATTTTACAAACAGCAATCTTAACCAAGGCGTGACTTTCCTTTGAACATGTGCAACATCTGTCTGGAGCTTTTGGCACATTATTGGAAAAATTGGATCTACTTGTGACAAAAACTGGCAGTCACCATTGTGGAGACTCTGACCCCATCATGTCTCCACAGGTGTTAAAAGACTCAGAGGTATTTTGGGTTTCATTACATTTTAATTAGAGTTTGTGTCCGGATGGATCTAAACTGTATGTAACCCACACTCAGACTTTGGAGTCGTACATCTTAATTCACAAACAAACCTCGGTTTGGCTTTCCACAAGTGACTGGAAAGTATGGTTTAGTAAAATGCACCCGGGAGTAAGAGTGAAACATGTATATGGATTTAATCACATATATTTACATTTGTAGACTGCAGTAGTACAATTAAAGTAATTAGAGCTAGCTTGTTTTCCAGAGAACTGCCAGACTGCGGTGTGATGATTGCAAAAGGAATCGAGATTAACCACAATCCTATGGACAAGCTGTTCGGGCTTCACAAATTAAATATATACGCTCTAAATATAAACATGGACTTGCTCAAGAAAAAAAAAGACTGTGCTTGCACAACTGTATTTATATTGTGCCAAAGTGTAGGCTGCTGCAGCTGAGTCCACTCGACTGTGGGCCACACAATGATTTTATCTACTAATAAGTCATGTAACGCTTTCTTGTACTGTAAGTCCTAGGTGTGCATCCGTGCAGAGATCTGATGGAGATCCAAAGCAGGTGAGAACTATCAGACACTAATTGGTGGTTTTCAAAGGTTCAGTTTGGGAATATAAGAAAATCCTTGCGGTTATGAAGCAGGAACCTTATTTCACCTGCGGTTTGTTGACGTAGAGATGTCACACATTAAGAGGGCTCAGCAGGAGTTCTTACAATTAGCAAACCGAACAGCTGCTTCTTAGAGCAACAAACAGCTCGCTCAGCAGTTCAAGTGTTGAATCAGAGCAAACAGAAAAATTAATCGTGTGAGATAATTATAGCAAGTGCTGCTGTGCTCCTATTACAGCATGCGTTCCTAGAATGCATACATCATATAAAAAGCATTCTGAGTTTTACAAAACAAGCATATTTTTTAAATCCACAATAGAACTGCAAACAGTGCTTGTCGTGTTATAGATTGCCAACAATCCCGTGAAATAACAGTGTGGCAAGATTCACTAGTAAACATGGCATGCCATTCACTAACAAGTCCTTTCTAACACAGTGTAACCCAAAAGCAAACACACGTTAGGCCCCAGAAAGGTTTACTTGCATGAAAATATTTGTTCTTTTTAATTTCAAGCAAAATGTTTGTGAAGTGACAGTAATTACACGCAACAGTAGTTAAACACAATGATCTATAAATATTTTGTCTCCCCTTAAGAGCTTTTTTTTAACATTAGAGGCCAAGCCGGTAATTAGAGAGATGGAAAAGACGGAGACAGTGAGGGTTTAAGTATTGCCTGTGTGGCATACTGATTCATGTTACAAAGGTGCCTCTGCAGTCAGGATGAAGGCTAAAAGAACAGCTTCTGGAAGGAAACGAATATTCATTTTCCAAACACCCCCCGCACCCCCCTCAAGCAGCTGGGAATCAAAAACCCAGAAATATGTGAGGAAGAAGAAACAGAGGAAAAAGAAGAAACAGCTTTCAGGGGGAGGGCACAGACAGATGGCGGATGAAAATCCTCAGCGGGAATATCTTTGGAGCTGATGTGTTGCATAGTAACAGACTGCATTCCAGTATCTAGACAATGCACTGATCAAAAACTTCTCTTTTATCTCGGAGTACTTTTAAAGGTGATGATTCATACCCAGACACAGAAGCAGTCTCTATTTGTGATGGTCATCGGGATTTTGATTGCATAATAGGGACAGAGAGTGGGAAGCAAGAACAATGCAAGAAAGTAGAGACATACAGATAGAGTGGCTGAATATTTACTCAGCCACTCTCTTTACCAATCACGGATTGCGTTTAATAAGGTTCAGCGTGTAAGAATGTAGAGTTTCAAAGTTGAACCTGTTTTTGTTCCAGGATGTTAGGATATTATATCATATAAATCTGATTTGTTTGTCTGTATTTATTTGATACATTAACTTTTTGTAACCTCTACATCATCACTGTGACTTTTTTTTTTTTAACCCTAACCCGTCTACATCAAACCCAACCCAGTGTTTGTTGTCGAGCTGCAGAAGGTCAAGTTTGTGAGGTGACACTTTTTCACTTGCATATCTTAGAAACGTGAGGCTGAGCTCGCTTGCAGGACTATTCGTATACTTCCTTTTTTCATAGGTTTCATAGGTTGAGTTTTCTAACTTGACTCCAGCATGGCTAGTTTTAGTTTCTTTTGGATGCTGCCAGGCAGCAAAGACCTCTTCGCATTGCTCTGCTTATGTAATCTACATCGCCTCTATGCTTCACTTGCCCCTTTGGGTCAGTACAGGCAAGAACATCTCTCTAGTATGTGTATTCTCTGTGATTTACAGCTCCCGTGTCACTAAAGATCAATGTCATTGCTCTCCTCAGTGCTTCTCTTGGATACACCCCTTCTTCTTGAACACTACAGTGTCCATATCCATTTTAGCAGGGGTTTTATATTGCAGTTCTTTATTTAGAGTCCTCTTCATTTGGAAGTAAAATTGAGATGAGACTAAATCTGGTGAAAATACTGAACCACCTCTGCACCCATCCTCGCTGTTGGACTTGTTTCAAACCTCATCTCCTGTCTCCTTATTTTTCTTGGCCCTACCCCCAACAGAAGCAGGAGAGTTAATGCTCAGTGGGAGAGCCCTCTGGTCCCATGTGCATCTTGAACTAAGCTGCACACACACCTCACAGTCCCCCAGACCACTAAAAGCACAGACTCCCGCCTGTAGCTATATTTCCCTAAAGAGGAGCGGAGGACACAAAAATGAGCAGAGTGCTGCCTGCAGTATGTTCGGCCTTCCCTTCACTAACACTTCTACAATAGCTGCAGGGACCTTAAGGATAACAGTTGCACAGATGCATTCACGTTGCTCACTGATGGAGATATGCTCTCTTTGGAGGAATGCGTGGATCCTTTTAATGACTGCTCATGTTTTCTCTGAGTTTAGAGAGGAGGATTATCCATCATTTAGGCTGCAGAACTGAAAGTGAATCAAAGAAAGTTCCTTGATTTGTGCTACTACAGTGGTAGTGACCACGGAGAAAAAAGTAAAACGACAGCGGTGAAAAACAGCAGAGACACAATATGGTGTAATTATAGAGTAATTATTACTGCTGTGCACTCAGTCTGCTGCAGACAAACTAATCTAGCATTTAATCAGCATGAAGGACAAAGCGTTGGTCGCTGTTCATTTCTCCAGTGGTGCAGCTGAGAGGATGGTGCTTTTGGCTGCTGTACCAAATGTCTCCATGTTATTTTGGCTTGTGCAGACACATGCAGGACGTGGCCTGTAGCCAAATCCGCTCTGTGTGTTTGTGCGTGTGTGTTAAGGGTACAGCTCACTGCTCCTCCCCACCCTGACATGCACAAGCAGTGTCACATTGTGTGCAGCAGAGCACGCCTTGGCCTTTGTGTGTGGTTGCCAAGTGATCACAAAGAAGGGGACAGAGCATGTTTGTGTTGTGTGTGTGTGTGTGTGTGTGTGTGTGTGTGTGTGTGTGTGTGTGTGTGTGTGTGTGTGTGTGTGTGTGTGTGTGTGTGTGTGTGTTTGCCTGTTTTATATTTTAGATGTGACGATTGTTTGTGGGGAAATCCTCAGTATAAAACTGATGCATCCATTTATTTGTATTTTATTTGTAATCAACTGCACAAAATTAATCATCACCGTTGTTATTTCCTCTATTGAAGTTCTTCATCTCCAGTACATCCTAATATATGTATATACTTAAGAATAAACATCCATCCAAACATTGTCATAACTGCTGATCCAATTCAGGTTATACACACACACACACACACACACACACACACACACACACACACACACACACACACATACGTGTTTTCGTGAAATATCAGGACCTATGACAAAAATGTGACAAATGGGAACGTGCCTTTCTGAAGGTCCTAGAGGCATGGGAATCACACAAAGTTTGACCCATGCTTCCAGGAACACGCCCATCTGTTGAGATTTTGGCTAGGGTGAAATTTTGGTCAAACCTGAATTTAATGCTACTTGTGAGGACACTGTCAGGTTTATGTGACTTATGAGTACCATAAGGTCACACACTGATATTTCATGTTTAGGTGAATTGTGAAGCCCATGGAAACACATAATTTTCAAGTATATATGACTTATAAGGACCAGGTAAGGGTAGGTTCTGTATTTTTAAGCTTGGCTCCTTTTGAGATTACAATATAATAGGCATGGATGCACAATAGTAATGCTCACCAGTCGGGTAACTTCTGACAGAAATATCAGACATTTATGTGTTAATAAAACAGTAAATATGAGCTGTGTAGAGACTTAAAAAAGACATAGGTCAAATGTGGTCAGTCTACTTTTTAAGTCTTAATATTGTAATGCATTAATTCATTTTGTAGTGAATGTTCATGTCAATAAAAACGTGGAACATTATCTGCCTTTCTTATCATTTAATTGAAAAAGCACCCAGCATAAACCACAGATTTATGAGTAAGAACAATGCAATACAGAAAACTACAATATTGACATAACTGTGGAAGCAACAAAGTATCTCTCTTGGTTGTTTCTTTTTTCCTTGCATCTTTCTTTTAATGCAATGATCCTGTTGTGGATGTAGTACTTTATGGCAACCCAGTCTCTGCCTTTACGAGCTGCCGGCTCTGCTTGGAAGCAGCAGTCACATTCCTTTTACCTGGTACTTTGCAGCAACCTTTACTTCATCATTTGTCCACTTGCTTCTCACCTTCCCAGCTGTCATAAATGGAAACAAAAGAAAATATCTTAATGTGAATGCAAGAAAAGATAGAAAATATTCTAGTTTATAGTTTATAATGTGAATACAAAATGTTCTTAAACCTTGCTTTCTACTGGAGCACTTTAAAGGAGCAATGTAACACAAACTAGAGTTGTTGGTTCTACCAATTGAGAAAGGCTACAAAAACACATTCATGTCCTTCACAGCTTAAAACAATATGAGGACAATGTAACACAAAAACACAAAAATATCAAATTTAGTAGGAATAAATATCAAGCTGATGCTTTAAAGGGAAAGTTAGAACTAACAAATGGTACGCCAATTTCTTTCTCCTAAGATCTTCACAAAGAAGTAAAGCTAATGTTGATTTTGGGAAACTTTGACTCAAACTGATTGTTTTAATACAATCAAAGTGCATTTAATTTATGCACTAGGCCCAACTGACACATAAACTTGATTACTAAATACAAAAACATGATGTGTAACCTGTTGGAAGAATGAAGTGGGTATGTCACTCACCAATTGGTCTGTATGAGGCTGAGACAGGACCTCAGCACTTGGTGTCTGCAACAAAAGACAACAATATAACGTCAGAAACATTCTCTAGTATAAATCCCGACTAGATGATCAACTACAGATCATATTTGTAGCAGTGAACATTATTCACAGAAGGATCCGACTTCCTTATACAAGATTCTATAGAAACTTAACACTGTACAGTTCTGCTACCAACAATATGAGGACAGTGTAACACACACTAGAGTTGTTGGTCCAACCACATGAGGAAGGCAACTGAAACACACTCATGTCCTTCACAGCTTAAAACAATATGAGGACATTGTAACACACACTACAATCACTGGTCCTACCATATGAGGACTTCTTCTTAAACACACTCATGTCCTTCACAGCTTAAAACAATATGAGGACATGACGACTGAACACATGTAGAGTTCATGTTCCTGACTTCTAACTTCTCCTGCTGTTGTCAATAAAAGCTCCAAACCCAACACTGATGTAAAGCCATCTATTTCCCCAGAAATTAAATCATGTAAACTGATCAGCGGGAGGTTAAATGGACAAAAACATGTGTAAAAGGACAAAAATATCAAATGTAGTCAGAATAAAGATCACGCTGATGCTTTAAGGAAAGTTTGGACTAACAAATGGTATAGACCAGGGTGCCCAATCCCAGTCCTCGAGAGCTACTGCCCTGCAGCTTTTAGATGCGTCCTTGTTCGAGCACACCTGAATCAAATGAATGGCTCGTTATCAGGCCTTTGCCAGACTTGATGGCATGCCGAATTGGTAATCCAACTATTTGATTCAGCTGTGTTGGAGTAGGGATGCATCTAAAAGCTGCAGGACAGTAGCTCTCGAGGACTGGGATTGGGCACCCTGGTATAGACAATTACTTTCTCCTAATGCTAATGTTGATTTTGGTTAACTTTGACTGAAACTGATTGTTTTAATACAATTAAAGTACATTTCATTTATGCACTAGGCCCATCTGACACATATACTTGATACCAAATACAAAAATATGATGTGTAACCTGTTGGAAGAATGAAGTGGGTAAGTCACTCACCGATTGGTCTGTATGAGGCTGAGACAGGACCTCAGCACTTGGTGTCTGCAACAAAAGACAACAATATAACGTCAGAAACATTCTCTAGTATAAATCCCGACTAGATGATCAACTACAGATCATATTTGTAGCAGTGAACATTATTACAGAAGGATCCGACTTCCTTATACCAGATTCTAAAGAAACTTAACACTGTACAGTTCTGCTACCAACAATATGAGGACAGTGTAACACACACTAGAGTTGTTGGTCCAACCACATGAAGAAGGCAACTGAAACACACTCATGTCCTTCACAGCTTAAAACAATATGAGGACAGTGTAACACACACTACAATCACTGGTCCTACCATATGAGGACTTCTACTTAAACACACTCATGTCCTTCACAGCTTAAAACAATATGAGGACATTGTAACACACACTACAATCACTGGTCCTACCATATGAGGACTTCTTCTTAAACACACTCATGTCCTTCACAGCTTAAAACAATATGAGGACATGACGACTGAACACATGTAGAGTTCATGTTCCTGACTTCTAACTTCTCCTGCTGTTGTCAATAAAAGCTCTAAACCCAACACTGATGTAAAGCCATCTATTTCCCCAGAAATTAAATCATGTAAACTGATCGGCGGAGGTTAAATGGACAAAAACGTGTAAAGGACAAAAATATCAAATGTAGTCAGAATAAAGATCAAGCTGATGCTTTAAGGGAAAGTTTGGACTAACAAATGGTATAGACAATTGCTTTCTCCTAATACTAATGTTGATTTTGGGAAACTTTTCCTCAAACTGATTGTATTAAAACAATCAAAGTGCATTTCATTTATGCACTAGGCCCAACTGGCACATATACTTGATACCAAATACAAAAACATGATGTGTAACCTGTTGGAAGAATGAAGTGGGTATGTCACTCACCGATTGGTCTGTATGAGGCTGAGACAGGACCTCAGCACTTGGTGTCTGCAACAAAAGACAACAATATAACGTCAGAAACATTCTCTAGGATAAATCCCGACTAGATAATTAACTACAGATCATATTTGTAGCAGTGAACATTATTACAGAAGGATCTGACTTCCTTATACCAGATTCTAAAGAAACTTAACACTGTACAGTTCTGCTACCAACAATATGAGGACAGTGTAACACACACACTACAATCACTGGTCCTACCATATGAGGACTTCTACTTAAACACACTCATGTCCTTCACAGCTTAAAACAATATGAGGACATGACGACTGAACACATGTAGAGTTCATGTTCCTGACTTCTAACTTCTCCTGCTGTTGTCAATAAAAGCTCTAAACCCAACACTGATGTAAAGCCATCTATTTCCCCAGAAATTAAATCATGTAAACTGATCAGCGGGAGGTTAAATGGACAAAAACGTGTAAAAGGACAAAAATATCAAATGTAGTCAGAATAAAGATCAAGCTGATGCTTAAAGGGAAAGTTTGGACTAACAAATGGTATAGACAATTGCTTTCTCCTAATGCTAATGTTGATTTTGGTTAACTTTGACTGAAACTGATTGTTTTAATACAATTAAAGTGCATTTCATTTATGCACTAGGCCCATCTGACACATATACTTGATACCAAATACAAAAATATGATGTGTAACCTGTTGGAAGAATGAAGTGGGTAAGTCACTCACCGATTGGTCTGTATGAGGCTGAGACAGGACCTCAGCACTTGGTGTCTGCAACAAAAGACAACAATATAACGTCAGAAACATTCTCTAGTATAAATCCCAACTAGATGATCAACTACAGATCATATTTGTAGCAGTGAACATTATTACAGAAGGATCCGACTTCCTTATACCAGATTCTAAAGAAACTTAACACTGTACAGTTCTGCTACCAACAATATGAGGACAGTGTAACACACACTAGAGTTGTTGGTCCAACCACATGAAGAAGGCAACTGAAACACACTCATGTCCTTCACAGCTTAAAACAATATGAGGACAGTGTAACACACACTACAATCACTGGTCCTACCATATGAGGACTTCTACTTAAACACACTCATGTCCTTCACAGCTTAAAACAATATGAGGACATGACGACTGAACACATGTAGAGTTCATGTTCCTGACTTCTAACTTCTCCTGCTGTTGTCAATAAAAGCTCTAAACCCAACACTGATGTAAAGCCATCTATTTCCCCAGAAATTAAATCATGTAAACTGATCAGCGGGAGGTTAAATGGACAAAAACATGTGTAAAAGGACAAAAATATCAAATGTAGTCAGAATAAAGATCACGCTGATGCTTTAAGGGAAAGTTTGGACTAACAAATGGTATAGACAATTACTTTCTCCTAATGCTAATGTTGATTTTGGTTAACTTTGACTGAAACTGATTGTTTTAATACAATCAAAGTGCATTTCATTTATGCACTAGGCCCAACTGGCACATATACTTGATACCAAATACAAAAACATGATGTGTAACCTGTTGGAAGAATGAAGTGGGTATGTCACTCACCAATTGGTCTGTATGAGGCTGAGACAGGACCTCAGCACTTGGTGTCTGCAAACAAAAAGACAACAATATAACGTCAGAAACATTCTCTAGGATAAATCCCGACTAGATAATTAACTACAGATCATATTTGTAGCAGTGAACATTATTACAGAAGGATCCGACTTCCTTATACCAGATTCTAAAGAAACTTAACACTGTACAGTTCTGCTACCAACAATATGAGGACAGTGTAACACACACTAGAGTTGTTGGTCCAACCACATGAAGAAGGCAACTGAAACACACTCATGTCCTTCACAGCTTAAAACAATATGAGGACATGACGACTGAACACATGTAGAGTTCATGTTCCTGACTTCTAACTTCTCCTGCTGTTGTCAATAAAAGCTCTAAACCCAACACTGATGTAAAGCCATCTATTTCCCCAGAAATTAAATCATGTAAACTGATCAGCAGGAGGTTAAATGGACAAAAACATGTGTAAAAAGGACAAAAATATCAAATGTAGTCAGAATAAAGATCACGCTGATGCTTAAAGGGAAAGTTTGGACTAACAAATGGTATAGACAATTACTTTCTCCTAATGCTAATGTTGATTTTGGTTAACTTTGACTGAAACTGATTGTTTTAATACAATTAAAGTGCATTTCATTTATGCACTAGGCCCATCTGACACATATACTTGATACCAAATACAAAAACATGATGTGTAACCTGTTGGAAGAATGAAGTGGGTAAGTCACTCACCGATTGGTCTGTATGAGGCTGAGACAGGACCTCAGCACTTGGTGTCTGCAACAAAAGACAATATAACGTCAGAAACATTCTCTAGTATAAATCCCGACTAGATGATCAACTACAGATCATATTTGTAGCAGTGAACATTATTCACAGAAGGATCTGACTTCCTTATACCAGATTCTATAGAAACTTAACACTGTACAGTTCTGCTACACACAATATGAGGACAGTGTAACACACACTAGAGTTGTTGGTCCAACCACATGAAGAAGGCAACTGAAACACACTCATGTCCTTCACAGCTTAAAACAATATGAGGACATGACGACTGAACACATGTAGAGTTCATGTTCCTGACTTCTAACTTCTCCTGCTGTTGTCAATAAAAGCTCTAAACCCAACACTGATGTAAAGCCATCTATTTCCCCAGAAATTAAATCATGTAAACTGATCAGCGGGAGGTTAAATGGACAAAAACATGTGTAAAAGGACAAAATATCAAATGTAGTCAGAATAAAGATCACGCTGATGCTTAAAGGAAAGTTTGGACTAACAAATGGTATAGACAATTACTTTCTCCTAATGCTAATGTTGATTTTGGTTAACTTTGACTGAAACTGATTGTTTTAATACAATTAAAGTGCATTTAATTTATGCACTAGGCCCATCTGACACATATACTTGATACCAAATACAAAAACATGATGTGTAACCTGTTGGAAGAATGAAGTGGGTAAGTCACTCACCGATTGGTCTGTATGAGGCTGAGACAGGACCTCAGCACTTGGTGTCTGCAACAAAAGACAACAATATAACGTCAGAAACATTCTCTAGTATAAATCCCGACTAGATGATCAACTACAGATCATATTTGTAGCAGTGAACATTATTACAGAAGGATCCGACTTCCTTATACCAGATTCTAAAGAAACTTAACACTGTACAGTTCTGCTACCAACAATATGAGGACAGTGTAACACACACTAGAGTTGTTGGTCCAACCACATGAGGAAGGCAACTGAAACACACTCATGTCCTTCACAGCTTAAAACAATATGAGGACAGTGTAACACACACTACAATCACTGGTCCTACCATATGAGGACTTCTTCTTAAACACACTCATGTCCTTCACAGCTTAAAACAATATGAGGACATGACGACTGAACACATGTAGAGTTCATGTTCCTGACTTCTAACTTCTTCTGCTGTTGTCAATAAAAGCTCCAAACCCAACACTGATTTAAAGGCATCTATTTCCCAGAAATTAAATCATGTAAACTGATCAGCGGGAGGTTAAATGGACAAAACATGTGTAAAAGGACAAAAATATCAAATGTAGTCAGAATAAAGATCACGCTGATGCTTTAAGGGAAAGTTTGGACTAACAAATGGTATAGACAATTACTTTCTCCTAATGCTAATGTTGATTTTGGTTAACTTTGACTGAAACTGATTGTTTTAATACAATTAAAGTGCATTTCATTTATGCACTAGGCCCATCTGACACATATACTTGATACCAAATACAAAAATATATGATGTGTAACCTGTTGGAAGAATGAAGTGGGTAAGTCACTCACCGATTGGTCTGTATGAGGCTGAGACAGGACCTCAGCACTTGGTGTCTGCAACAAAAGACAACAATATAACGTCAGAAACATTCTCTAGGATAAATCCCGACTAGATAATTAACTACAGATCATATTTGTAGCAGTGAACATTATTACAGAAGGATCCGACTTCCTTATACCAGATTCTAAAGAAACTTAACACTGTACAGTTCTGCTACCAACAATATGAGGACAGTGTAACACACACACTAGAGTTGTTGGTCCAACCACATGAAGAAGGCAACTGAAACACACTCATGTCCTTCACAGCTTAAAACAATATGAGGACATGACGACTGAACACATGTAGAGTTCATGTTCCTGACTTCTAACTTCTCCTGCTGTTGTCAATAAAAGCTCTAAACCCAACACTGATGTAAAGCCATCTATTTCCCAGAAATTAAATCATGTAAACTGATCAGCAGGAGGTTAAATGGACAAAAACATGTGTAAAAGGACAAAAATATCAAATGTAGTCAGAATAAAGATCAAGCTGATGCTTAAAGGGAAAGTTTGGACTAACAAATGGTATAGACAATTACTTTCTCCTAATGCTAATGTTGATTTTGGTTAACTTTGACTGAAACTGATTGTTTTAATACAATTAAAGTGCATTTCATTTATGCACTAGGCCCATCTGACACATATACTTGATACCAAATACAAAAACATGATGTGTAACCTGTTGGAAGAATGAAGTGGGTAAGTCACTCACCGATTGGTCTGTATGAGGCTGAGACAGGACCTCAGCACTTGGTGTCTGCAACAAAAGACAATATAACGTCAGAAACATTCTCTAGTATAAATCCCGACTAGATGATCAACTACAGATCATATTTGTAGCAGTGAACATTATTCACAGAAGGATCTGACTTCCTTATACCAGATTCTATAGAAACTTAACACTGTACAGTTCTGCTACACACAATATGAGGACAGTGTAACACACACTAGAGTTGTTGGTCCAACCACATGAAGAAGGCAACTGAAACACACTCATGTCCTTCACAGCTTAAAACAATATGAGGACATGACGACTGAACACATGTAGAGTTCATGTTCCTGACTTCTAACTTCTCCTGCTGTTGTCAATAAAAGCTCTAAACCCAACACTGATGTAAAGCCATCTATTTCCCCAGAAATTAAATCATGTAAACTGATCAGCGGGAGGTTAAATGGACAAAAACATGTGTAAAAGGACAAAAATATCAAATGTAGTCAGAATAAAGATCAAGCTGATGCTTAAAGGGAAAGTTTGGACTAACAAATGGTATAGACAATTACTTTCTCCTAATGCTAATGTTGATTTTGGTTAACTTTGACTGAAACTGATTGTTTTAATACAATTAAAGTGCATTTCATTTATGCACTAGGCCCATCTGACACATATACTTGATACCAAATACAAAAACATGATGTGTAACCTGTTGGAAGAATGAAGTGGGTATGTCACTCACCGATTGGTCTGTATGAGGCTGAGACAGGACCTCAGCACTTGGTGTCTGCAACAAAAGACAACAATATAACGTCAGAAACATTCTCTAGTATAAATCCCGACTAGATGATCAACTACAGATCATATTTGTAGCAGTGAACATTATTACAGAAGGATCCGACTTCCTTATACCAGATTCTAAAGAAACTTAACACTGTACAGTTCTGCTACCAACAATATGAGGACAGTGTAACACACACTAGAGTTGTTGGTCCAACCACATGAGGAAGGCAACTGAAACACACTCATGTCCTTCACAGCTTAAAACAATATGAGGACAGTGTAACACACACTACAATCACTGGTCCTACCATATGAGGACTTCTTCTTAAACACACTCATGTCCTTCACAGCTTAAAACAATATGAGGACATGACGACTGAACACATGTAGAGTTCATGTTCCTGACTTCTAACTTCTTCTGCTGTTGTCAATAAAAGCTCCAAACCCAACACTGATTTAAAGGCATCTATTTCCCCAGAAATTAAATCATGTAAACTGATCAGCGGGAGGTTAAATGGACAAAAACATGTGTAAAAGGACAAAAATATCAAATGTAGTCAGAATAAAGATCACGCTGATGCTTTACGGAAAGTTTGGACTAACAAATGGTATAGACAATTACTTTCTCCTAATGCTAATGTTGATTTTGGTTAACTTTGACTGAAACTGATTGTTTTAATACAATTAAAGTGCATTTCATTTATGCACTAGGCCCATCTGACACATATACTTGATACCAAATACAAAAATATGATGTGTAACCTGTTGGAAGAATGAAGTGGGTAAGTATGAGGCTGAGACAGGACCTCAGCACTTGGTGTCTGCAACAAAAGACAACAATATAACGTCAGAAACATTCTCTAGTATAAATCCCGACTAGATAATTAACTACAGATCATATTTGTATCAGTGAACATTATTACAGAAGGATCCGACTTCCTTATACCAGATTCTAAAGAAACTTAACACTGTACAGTTCTGCTACCCACAATATGAGGACAGTGTAACACACACTAGAGTTGTTGATCCAACCACATGAGGAAGGCAACTGAAACACACTCATGTCCTTCACAGCTTAAAACAATATGAGGACAGTGTAACACACACACTACAATCACTGGTCCTACCATATGAGGACTTCTACTTTCCTGTTGGAGGTTGAGACAGGATGGAAGGAGAGCAGGGAAGTAGCTGGCACAAATGATTCTATTGACACAACAGGTCAGTGAGATTAATGAACTGAACACAACAGACTCTTTCAAAATAAAACAGGAAAAATGGCATGAAAATACAAACGTTGTAATATACAACCCTAACATAAACTCCTTAAAACAATGTTAATAACGTTAAGCCAAACTCAACTAACCCGCCACTAAACATAAGAAACTCAAAACCTTAGAATAACGTCAGAAACGCTGGGCCAGAGACCCAGACCCTATTGGTTTGTGCTAAATACGAAAACATTATTATTAACATTTAAATCCCCCAAACATATCTTGTGTTGAAAAAAAAAATGTGTGTTGCAGTTAGCTACACTTAAAAAGAGCTTAGACTGACTGTCTGTGCAGTTGAAGATGCAGAGCACGTGCAAGGCCACAGGTCCCTTTAACTCCAGTGGGAATTTAAAACAGTTAAATTAAACTTCTAATATCTATTGTTGAAGATAAATCTTAAGTAATTTTTTAGCATTTATCATCATTCATCACACAGTTTGTTCAAATCGATTGTGTATTGTTTTAGTTCCGTTTAACTAGCGTTAATTAGCTTGTTAAACATACAACTTTACCTTGCTAAATGTGCGTCGAGTCATGGATATCAAAGGTAAATACATACGTCAAGACAAATCTCTGCTGAGTGCTGAAGGTCCCGGATGTGCAGTTCACTCAGAGCTCCGGCGAGTTTGTATCTTGCCGTGACCAGCAGCTCTTTGGTTGAGGCTTTCGAACAATCAGATGCAGCGTTACTCACTTGTTGTCCAATCACAGACGTCGTTCTATGCTCCACTGACGAAATGCCGCATCCTCTCACCAGCCACGGGCTCTCCTCGTCCATTTAACAACAAAAACACAGCAACACTCGCTGTATTTGAGGTAGGAACACTTGAGAAGTGTCACAGTGTTTTGCAAACTGCTGTTACAGTTAATTTCGTTCCGTTAATTTGTTTGGTTCCTATTCTTAAGTAACACTTAAATACACATGTGGTTAGCTTGCTGGTCTAGTTTAAGTTAGCATGGGCATGCTGTTCACTGATGGAGTAATGCCAAAATTGGCCTGATATTGTCAGTGTGTTATCATAAACATGTCCTAATTTGTCATGAAAAGAAGAGCAGTACCCTAGACCCTCAAGTGAAAATACAGATAATAGATAAGCAATTTAAGAAAATAAGTATAATGTGTATAATAAATGATTTTACTGTCACTTTCCTGGGTTTGTTGACCCAGCATTTTAAGTTTTAGTTTGTTTGGATGTCGATGTTTATTTATAAGTTCTTTAGGTTAGCTAAGTTCATTTGTTTATTAGATTACCCTTGTGATGTCTGTTTTATTGTGAAAGTCCTTGTCCTATATGCAGTGAGTCTAGTTTTGTTTCCCTTGTCTTGTTAGGTCTGATTTGTCCCAGCTGTTCCTCATCCCCTCATTGTCTCTCTGTGTACTTACAAGGGCTTGCAAAAGTATTCGTCCCCCTTTTCCACATTTTGTCACATTACTGCCACAAACATGAATCAATTTTAATGGAATCCAATTTCAGCAAAAGGTGGTTCTACAAAGTATTGACTCAGGGGCTGAATAATTACGCACACCCCTTTTCAGTTATTTATTTGTAAAAATGTTTGGAATCATGTATGATTTTCATTCCACTTCTCACGTGTAGACCACTTTGTATTGGTCTTTCATGTGCGAGTCCAATAAAATTGATTCATGTTTGTGGCAGTAATGTGACAAAATGTGGAAAAGTTCAAAGGGGCGAATACTTTTGCAAGCCACTGTAAGTCCTGTCCTCATTTGTTCAGTGTCAGGTCATCTGTTGTCTTTGGTGCCACGTTTCCATGTTCCAGGTATGTTTGTATCCATGTCAGGTTTCATGGTTTGTCCCCAGGTTAGGTTATTGTTTAGCTTCACTTCTGCCTTTTGTTTTGTAATCTTTTAATTCAATTAAATTCAATTTTATTTATATAGCACCAAATCACAACAACAATCGCCTCAAGGCGCTTTATATTGTACAGTAGATCGCACAATAATAGATACAGAGGAAAAACCCAACAATCATACGACCACCTATGAGCAAGAACTTTGGCGACAGTGCGAAGGAAAAACTCCCTTTAACAGGAAGAAACCTCCAGCAGAACCAGGCTCAGGGAGGGCGGGGCCATCTGCTGTGATTGGTTGGGGTGAGAGAAGGAAGACAGGATAAAGACATGCTGTGGATTAATAACAAGTATGATTCAGTGCAGAGGGTCTATTAACACATAGTGAGTGAGAAAGGTGACTGGAAAGGAAAAAACTCAGTGCATCATGGGAATCCCGGCAGCCTCGTTCACTGCAGCACAACTAAGGGAGGATTCAGGGTCACCTGATCCTGCCCTAACTATATGCTTTAGCAAAAAGGAAAGTTTGAAGCCTAATCTTAAAAGTAGAGATAGTGTCTGTCTCCGAATCCAAACTGGAAGCTGGTTCTGCCTATTTTACCAGCCTTAATAAACAGCTTGCTTTCTGTTAATATTAAAATTTTCTTTCACGTTCCTTTGTGTCTGCATTTTGGGTCCATTCCTCAAATTCATACATGTGTCTAACCGTTTTTCCCCACTCGGCGACACACCCGTCGGGGTCAAACTCTGGTAATTGGTGATTCTGTTCTCAGACATGTGAAGCTAGAGACACCGGCAACCATAGTTAATTGTCTTCCAGGGGCCAGAGCAGGCGACATTGAAGGAAATTTAAAACTGCTGGCTAAGTGTAGTGAAGTAGATTCTGGGGTAGGATTTTACATGATGTCCACAAACGCACCACTAACATCCACACCTTCCCAGTTGACAATTAGCAGGCTTATAAGAAACAGCTGCGCTTCACTACCAGAAGGAGTCATTTGGTAGTCTTGTCCATCCAAGGTGGCTGCGAGCATTAGGCAGTTAAGCGCTGCAGATCTCTCCAGGAAAGTTACTCAGTTTAGTATTGCCCTTTAGAGAGTGGTAAGTGGGACTCTTGTGTTCATCATAACGTGGCATAGTAGGGTGGACTTTGACAACTGTTTCCCTCTTTTGTTGCAGGCTTGCACTATACTACTGCTGTCTTGTCATATGCTGTTTTGTTTGTTACGCAATGCTTTTATAACAAACAGTAATTTGGGGTGTATTTGTTTTATGTAGATCTTTTACTAATCTGTTTAATGTTTTATGCTTTCTTTTATTGCTTTAGTGGAGGTGTGGCTGCTTGTTGAGGGCTAGGCACGTGAGGTGGAATCCTCCCGATGCATGCGAGTGTACACACCGGGCATAGGTAGATTGCACCGTTTAGTGTGAGTGAGGTCTGCAGTGAAATCACATGGGTGAGTAATTGGTGGCACCCTTGGGCACTCCTCCCTGTAGGTTGCCTCCTCAAGTGGCCGGTCTCCACCATTTTGTTTAGTTGCTCTTTTATCATGTTGTGATTGTTTTTAGGGTAGCATCGTGGTAGGGAGTCTGGTCGTTTTAATTAACTATTTTGCCGTCTCAACCCTGCTACCTTAGGTGCCTCTTTGATTTTATAATTCTATGTTTTTAGTAGTTCTTCTTAATAAACCTTGATTTGTAAAATTCACCTGCCTCACCTTTGCCGTTAATAACAAGTCTGTGGGCTTTGGTTGCCAGTGTAACACTTACATTGGCTAGAGATATCTTTCCTGGGGTGTAACTCCCTCCCCAGGTGGCGTTGTCAACATCTTAGTTACCGTCCCGGTTATTCCTCATTCGCGCCACCACATAAGGGTAAACGTAAATTCAGTAAAATCATAATTCACATCGGGCAGTAATGACACCCAGTTACGCCAATCGGAGGTCACTGAAATCAATATCGAATCAGTGTGTAACTTTGCCAAAACAATGTTGACTCTGTAGTTTTCTCTGGTCCCTCCCCAATCAGACCAGGAGTGACCTGTTTAGCTGCATTTCTCCTTAAATTGCTGTCTGTGTTGTCCCAGAAATGATGTCGGCTTCATAGATAATTGGCAAAGCTTCTGGAGGAAACCTGGTCTTGTTAGAGAGACGGCATCCATCCCACTTTGGATGGAGCAGCTCTCATTTCTAGAAATATGGACAAATTTATTAAAGCCCCCAAAATATGACTATCCAGAGTTGGGACCAAGAAGCAGAGTTGCAGTCTTACACGCCTCTCTGCAGCTTCTCTCCTCCTGCTACCCCCAAAACCCATCTCCACTGAGACCGTGTCAGCTCCCAAACAGACAAAAACAAACTAAAAACCAGCAAAAACAATTTAAACATAAAAAATCAAAAGAAAGAACAATACAGTATCCACATCTGAACCAAAGAGTAAAACATTGTGGATTATTAAATATTAGGGCGCTCTCCTCCAAGTCTGTTAGTACATGACTTAATAATTGATCAACAAATCGATTTACTCTGCCTTACAGAAACCTGGTTGCAGTCGGATGATTATGTTAGTTAAAATGAATCAACACCCCGAGTAATTCTAACTACCAGAAATCGCAGCACAGGCGGAGGGGGCGGTGTGGCAGCAATTTTTCACACCAGCCTATTAATTAACGAAAGACCAAGACAGACTTTTAATTCATTTGAAAGCCTGATGCTTAGCCTCGTCCACCCCAGCTGTAAAACTCAGAAACCAGTCTTACTTGTTATCATCTATCGTCCCACCTGGGCCTTACAGAGTTTCTGTCTGATTTCTCAGACTTTTATCTGATTTAGTGCTCAGCTCAGATAAAATAATTATTGTGGGTGATTTTAACATCCATGTAGATGCTAAAAATGACAGCCTCAACATGGCATTTAATCTGTTATTAGACTCAATTGGCTTCTCTCAAAATGTAAAAGAACCCACCCACCACTTTTATCACACTCTAGATCTTGTTTTAACATATGAAATAGAAACTGAACATTTAACAGTGTTTCCTGAAAACCCTCTGCCGTCTGATCATTTCCTGATAACATGTACATTTACAGTAATTGATTACACAGCAGTAAAGGCCCTGGTGTGGTGCCTATGGGTCTAGCTAGGCCCTGGTGCGGTGCAGATGGCCTCAGAAAACAGCACAGGCCCTGGTTGAGGCTCAGTTGGTTTATGCTAGCAGCACAGGCCCTGGTGTGGTGCAGACAACTTCTGGTAGTAGCAGAGGAGAAAACCAAAACAAAAAAACAACCCAAAATTCAAAGCAGACATTCAACAAGGAGACATGCTGCTGCCCTCTTGGAATTCAGAGTCGAGACTGAGCCTGATGATCATACTGAATCACATGACAGCGGCAGGAATCTCTAAGTTCAACTGCAGATTGCAGATGCAATTATATTAATGCAGATTAATATAAACTCTTCAAGGGTCAAAATCTGCACACACATCATTCTGCTTAGTGAAGGTCAGACAATTTGTGCATTGATTTTGAGAAGTAAGACTCATTAAATAACAGTAATATAATTACACAAATGTTGAAACTTTATATTTTGAGACATTTTGTCAACAACAAAAACCCCAAGATGTGCAGGCACTAATAACTGAATCTAAAGACCTTCATTTTTGTCAAGATTTGCCTGATTTAACTGTTGTTACCCTTGCTTAAGCCCCAAGAAGGGTATAACCTGGGTCAAATGTGTTATTGTGTCTGACACACCTACAAAATGAGGACTCGCAGAGTGACGTCCACTATAACCTGGGTCAAATGTGTTATTGTGTCTGACACACCTACAAAATGAGGACTCACAGAGTGGCGTCACTGAAAGTGTGTTAAAAGTGTGTTTTGTTCCAAAACTGGCCAGTAGGCGGCGAAACTGAAAGTGAGCAAAAACGCTAAACACACTTAAACACACTTTTTCATAAAATTGTGATATTTCAGGACATTCGAGATTTTTGGTTTGGGAGCATGTTGGGGGCCTCTAGAACACTTTAGAAGGCTCGGAAAAATGAGGACCTCAAAAATGTCCTCATTTTTCCGAGCGTCCTCATTTTGTGAGTGTGTTATCATAAAATTGTCCTCAGATGTCACGAAAACAAGTACACACACACACACACACACACACACACACACACACACACACACGTTTCAGTGGAACAAGTTGTGCTTTCCCAGTGTGACCAAAGGGAACATTAAACAACTGCTCACATTTGACTGAGCTGATTGGTGGTGCAACTGGGGAAGTAAGGGGTCAAGAGAGAGCTGTAAGGGAGTCAAGTTTCTGGTCACAGAGAGAGTTCAGAGTCAGGGGTCACACTAAGAGGTGTGGAAGAGCTGGAACATTGCGTTTACTGTGTGCTGAACCTGAAGGTGCACAGGGAAGATCTGTTCAGATGTCCTGTTATGTTTGTAAAATAATGATTTAAAAGGATGTGCTCATAATGAAGTCATGGCTGCAGGGAGGTGGGCACATCTGGGACAGGTCATCAGACTACCCAAAGGGTCTGTGGCTCTTAGATGTTTTGATTTGAGCTGGGCTTCAGCGAGACTTGCAAATTAAATTCAAAGCAATATGATAAATAATTGTTAAGACATTTTGTTAAAAAACACAAACATCAAGCTTACAGTGGAGGAATAAACCTCAGAAGATTAGAAGTCATTAGTCATTATGTTTGGGGAGCTATGAACATCTAAAAAATTTTGTAAGAAAAAAAAATTGATGCAGAATTATTGGAATAGATTTTTTTTCTTTAATGCCTGTAAATTAATTTTAATATTGTTTTTTTTTTCCTTTTATGACTAAAAAAAAGCCTTTTATTTTGAAAGTACATATTTCACTGCCAGATATGTTCAGATAACACATAAGAGGAAGGCTGTGTTCACATCCTGCTCCTTTCTTGAACCAAACTGGCTGAATAGGAAGTTGATGGGTTTGGATATTCTGGCCCTGCCCTGCACTGCGGCAGAGGCAGAAAATCTGGTGTCTGTGTATCTGTAAGCGAGCAAGAGAGGGGAAAGAAAGAGAGAGAGAGCCCACACTGCAGGACTCGACACCTCATCACACCTCATCAGTAATCTAAGATTCTGCACATTTCTGCACAAACAGATGGATACGCACAGTTTTTGCTGTTGTGTTCAAGCTCCTTTTTAAAATAATAACAATAATAATAACAAATGTAAAAAAAAAGTAGAAGATTGTAATCTGGCTGTGTACAAACAGGAAGTATAAAGTGACAGGTTACTTCTGGAACGTGTTCTTGTGTCTCTGAAGAGAGTTATCCAAGGACCCAGAACATGATGCTAATGTTACACAACAGCACTGAGGGCTGTCCACTTAGAGCCACATAATTCCTTTCAGATTACCCTTTCCACCCCCATC